>NW_021853381.1:74797-131637 GCF_003651465.1 Formica exsecta
CTTTTTTCTATCTTTTATATTTATATGAAGGATCTTCTTGTTCATGTTAATCTATAATATTTAATGAAAGATAACTTTTTGTGTTATAAATATATAAATCTTTGCGCATACTTTCCAACTTCTTTGTGAAAATTCGATATCTAATACGATATAGAGAAAGTCGTTTTCTGTTTCCCCAACGAAATAACTTTGGCTGTGATGAGAATTTATTGTCTTTTTGGTAATGGGAGAGATATCTCAAAGTCTTATTAAAACTTTGATTACACTCATACTCTAGTGAATAATATTTATCCTATTTGACGCAAACCTGTTTTGTCATATTACGAATATGAATAAATTAGCACATGGCAGTGAAAAATTATAGACTATACACTTTATCATTAACACATTTTCGTTTTATATCAGTCATCGCATTAGCTGTTCGTAATTATTACCAAAAATAAGACAAAACTGATTACAAGAAACATGAGAAAAAACGGGAAAAACATGAGAATTTTTTATTTTTATATTAACTGATAGTTTGAGAGTGATTTTCTAAATGCATAAATTTTTCTCGCATTTTTAAAATAACAATTTATTATTTGCGAATTAAATGTTTCAATCTTTTTATATAAATAAAACAGTATAAAACATTATAGTTATCTTGATTATAAAATATCGATAGCGATACATTAATGCATGATGGATTCTGTATATCTACGGATATAAAATTGTTTTGTTGCTCGTTTAGTAACAATCACTTTCGTATTTTTCACGCTCTGTCTCACTGAAAATCGTTTACAAACCGTGGAGTTAAAGAAATACATGTATTTCTTTATTGGTTAAATATGTGTGTTACTTTTCGATTTTTATATGAGCAGGATATCCCATCCACAAAATTATTCTCTTATCGTAATCGAAAAGTTGTATCTTTTAATGTTATATATATCTTAATGTTCTGACAACGTTTGATTAGCTATGATATCAGATTTGCTTTTGATCCTCTATCTTGTAATGTTTTTTTTCAAAACATTAGATATGTATGAAAAATTTAATGACTATACTTTTGGCTTTTAGATTCAACATTTACATCAACTGTACTACCGCTTGTATAACAATACGAACTCGCAATAACGTTTTTCAGATGCAGATCATTTTCTTAGCTGAGGTCACCACGTGTGGGAGGTCTATCAGTTCGATCACTGCAAAATAAAAACATGTAAAATCGATGAGTAATTAATAATAAATTCGTCGTACGCACATAATGATAAATTAATGTTAAATATATCATTATTCGCGACAGAAGAATGTCAGAAATGATAGAAAGTGACATACCGTAGTTTCGCCGCAGTATTTCCGATATGTCGGTTAAGCATTAAACAATTTACAAATTTATTAGATACATATCGTATGCAAACTTGTGGAAATACATATCTTTTAAAATATTATACATTGGTGTTCGATTTAATAATCGCCGTTCTTGGTCTAAAGAGAAACATGTATTTCCGACAAGTTAGATCGAGAATATATTTTATGTAGTATTATATAACACTCTATTATTTAGCTTAATAAGCCCTTGAAAACGTTAATTGCGTCTACGCATAATAGCGCGAAAAGTACACTTTGTTCCTTAATATCTCTAGTCAAAGCAATCAAATTTTGAAGTATAATTAACAATGAATAACTCGTTATGTCACACGCGGCCAGATTGGACGCGGGTTTCGGATGAATAATGTTCACCGGTGGCGGTGGGACAAACGCATCGAATACATCTGCGTCTGCGTCTGTGAATACGAGTGAAGATGGAATCCATCTTACTCTGTGAGCAGCGTGTAAAAATATCCAACGAGATTAGTCACATCTCTATAAAATGTCATTTTGTTTTACCGAATTTTTACTGTCACTTGCTAATTCGAATATTTAAATATATTAAATTTATTAATAGAGAATTTATAACATTTTCTTTTTTCTTTACTAAAGATATCTTATTTACATCTTACCTCGTACACGGCGATACGTTTACTCCTCTGATAGCCTTCTCGCCGATATCGATAGCCCCTGAGTCTTGTACCTCTAAAGTGTAAATGCAACCGGAGAATCCGTCATGGTATCTTCCGTAAGCCATCGCGTAATCCGGCAATCCGCCCAAGTAAACGCTACCTCTTGCGTTCAAGATCTGTTGAAGTCCATCGCTTACACCGCTCTCGGTGTGCTCGCCGTTCAATTCGATGCTACCATCGCTTCCTTGACGTTTCAGAATTATTCTATGTCGTTCTCCGTCATCGACCCGCTGAGCGGTGACGCGAATTACAGCGGGACCGGAGCCTAAATTGTACTGATACTCTACGTATCTAGATAATACAAAAGGCATTAATCTTTAGATTTATCAATATCTTGAAACTAAAGCAGCGTGAATAGTATTATAATGATTTGGAAAAAAATTAATATATATATATATTTAGGTCAAAGAAAGATTGTTTGTTTCTAATTTTACATAAACCTTAACTATTTTATTTTTGTGTAAAAATTATATTGCAGTATATATGTCGTACATACCCATCTACTACAGCAACGGCGATGTAATCATCGGGTGTTAGATCATTCAAGGTTTGACCATGCCACATAATCAGTCCGTTACTCTTATTTGTACTGATTTCAAGGCCTAAAACTTCACGTTCTTCTTCGTGCGTCATAACAGATCTGTCTAGTTCCAACCAGCCATCTCCTTTGAAGGCAACATCGTACGTGATCTCTGCCACTACAAAGATATAATCATGTGATTTATAATCAAACATTATAATAATTATAATAATTATTATAATTATTATAAATATTATATGATATTTTTATTATTTATAGCATTTTGTAAAATATACATTTATCTAATTTATATTTATAATCTTACTTACACTTTTCGCAGTTCTGTCCGTTGTAACCGAGGCGACAATCGCATTTGTAAGATCCGTGAAGATCGGTGCAAGAACCCCCATTTTTACACGGTGTAAGTAATTCGCATTGCTTCAATACATTCTCACAGTTTCTGCCCACATATCCGTATTCGCATGTACACGAATAATCATACATATTTGAACTTTGACATATGCCGTGGATGCAAGGGTTCCATGCGCAAGGATCGAACAATGTTGTTGGCGGCTGAGTAGATGGTGCCAAAGTTGTGATAGTAGTATGCATTATTGTCTGATTCAGCTGAGACATCGAACAGTTCTCGATATTGGCTGCGTCAATCGATGATTTCAATATGTCCAAACTGACTGACAAAACTTCGAGCTATATATATCATAAATAAATAAAAAAAAAATATATATGTTAAAAATGAAGAGAGATTCTCTTTGTCTACTGCACATTAAAGTTGCTAATTATTATTGTATATTTATAACTATATACTCCCATTACATCCATAAATAATTTTATTTGAAAATACTGCAAAAATTTTACTTGGATTTAATTAAAGATTTATTAAATATTTAAAACTAAAAAGAAAGAGATTTTTTATTTCATTTCCGTTAATAAAGAATTAATTCTATAAATTTTTTAAAGAATTTATTATTAAAATAATAATGTTAGATAATCATGATTAACGGTATGGGATCGTATATATCGTTATCTGTCTTATATATATAATTAATAGTATTCTTACTTCGCTTATACATCCACGAAAACTATGGTCGACACCAACGTTCCTATTGATCGTGATTTTTCTGCGATCCACTCCTCCGATGTAAAGAGGTGTATTTAAGATCATGGTTCTGGAAGCTCCGGGTGATTCAGCTTCCACAAATGGCTCGCTGTTCACTGACAATTTGGCTTTTTTGAAGTCTCGATTCATCGTTACGTACGTCCATACACCAGGTTGGATTGCATAAGGTGATCTTATGGTTGCCATTCCGGAGCCGATATCGAAGCGGAATTCAATGTGCTTGTCCTTTATTATGAGCGCTGCAAAATCTCCGAGGCCTTCGTCATTTTGAGAACAATACATCAAGATTCCATCCCCGGAGTCCGTAGGGTTAAAACTCATGGTTACCTTAAGCCTAAAATTAGGTATATGGAATGTAAAAGAATGTATTATTGCACATTCGCAGAAAGGACTTTAAGCGAATATCATACGTGGTATATATATATCACGTATTAATTATTCCTTTGTATGTGTGTTTTTACTTAGTTTATTTTTATTATAAAACTCAACGGGGGCACATACTCTTGCACACTTTTATTTTTTCTTGTGTATTGCGTAAAATATAAATATAAAGTTCTATTTTTTGTCTTACTCTTTTTTATAGAAAATGTTAATTAAAGTTTATTTAAATACGGAGCATTTTTTGGAAAAATCTGTTATAACTTGCAGATGAGAGGTACATGCAAATAATGTATTTATTAATATATTTCTTATATAGTTATTATTTCTAAAACTATTAATTATACGAATATAAACAAGGAAAGGGGAGGAGAAGGGTTTACATAAGCACACATATATGTAGTATACATGTAAAAATACAAAATATATAAGCAACACATCAGAAGATAAATATGTGTTATATAAAAAAATAATGTGTCTATATCTTAAAACTTACCTTTTTTTAACAACATACAAGTGGTGAAATTGAATAAAACGTTGTCGTCTTAAGCTACAATGTGTAACTTATTACATTAATTTTGCTTTAAAAATATTTATTTGTATAGCATGATATTAGTCCCCCCACTCACTAAATATATAAACGATCACTCGTACATGAAATATCTCTTTTTTAAATATTTATATTAGATATAGAATCTTAGACATAAGTACAAACATTTTACATATGTTTTGTCATATATAACTGTCATATACACGTATATGGGTATTACGACTTTGACGTTTTCTAAGCTTGAATTGGGACTATTGTCAAATGTAACTGATTTGGCAGTGACTTCACGCGCGCATATTACTTTTAATAATTAATAATGACTAAAAAAAGAGTAACGCGTTAAGTGTATTAATTAAAAAGCTGTACAAAACATTAATTACTAATTCAATTGACTGATGTTCTAACGTTACAGCACCATGACGTCCATTAAGGAACTACGCACTAGGCAGGCTTCTTGCAAAATATCTGTTACAAACTCGTTGCTTTATCCTTACATTGCTACTATACATACCAAACAAAGAAAAAAAAAACAGGCAGTGATAAATCGCAAATAAATCGAAATTAAATCTTCTCGTACAGGAGTATTTTGATAATTTTAAATAGCTCATATGTATATGGAGGTTGATTAGATCTACGGGGAGAAGTAGATTACTACTGTGAGATTGGATAAGTAATGATTCTGTAAGTGCGTAAAATTGGTGCTAAGTTTAGCTAATGTTTTGTGTGGTGCAAATTATTGTGGTGATGTGGCCTTGATCGTGGTTGCCTAATTTGTGCGTTGCGTAATCGTGATCGACTGTGTATAGTGGTCGAACTCTCTCTCTCCCTGAAAAGAATTTTAGTAATTAGGATGCTTGATGATGTTCAGATGCACTGGCAATCAGATTAGTACCTATATTCCAATTATAGTTAAATCTGTTAGTTTGTCAAAGATGTGAAGATTCATTTATAGGGAATTTCCATTTATGACGATTCTGTCTAGACAGGGCTTTTTATGTATCTTGAAAATTTCGCGAGAATGCAAAAAAAAAGGATTTATTTGTGTAAAATTATTTTTAAGTATATAATTATTATTATTATTATTTAATACTTTAAATCTCACAACATATTTGAAAAAAATTGATTTTACCGAATATGTTCTATCAATTTCTCTTAATTCAATCATTTTTAATACGTAAGCTATATATGCAAATAATTATTTAAGGAAACTCATAAAATACGATAAATATTACACATGAGACATAATCACCATGACAATATGTTCGATCCTAGGCGCTTGTAACATCGATCAAGAATAATCCATTAAAAAGTAATGCGTGCACGTGCGTTCGATGGATGAGTGAATGTACTTACCGTCTAAGAGCTTTCGGAGTCTCGTACGCGAGATAAGCCCTCTCATTACGGAAAGCTGGATCGTGAATGTTCACCGAATGCTCGCATCGTGATCCCGTCTTTCCGATCGGACAATAACAATCGAAGCCGATATCCTTGTCGACACATTTACCTTCTCCGCACGCACCTATTATTATTCAATTTACTATAAGTCATTATTATTTAAAAACGTTGTATTAAGGAACAGTAAAACAATAAAACATTAATATTCCTATTATTAACAATGATCGATCTATCGATATTACTCATCCATGCACTATATATATATATATATATATATATATATATATATGCAATTGTTTTATAATTATATGTAATTACGATGAAAAAATAATTTATAATTAAATTATATAATTTTATTATATGCATGTTGCTTATTTATGGCCTAAATTAAATAAAACGTAATATAAATTAATTAACGAATTAAATAGCTTTTGTACCTGGATAACAGGATTGTCCGACGTAGTCGCAGTGTTTGCCACTGAAACCAGCTCGGCACAGACATGTGTAGCCGTTCTTCGTAGCCGCTTCTTGGCATACACCGCCGTTGTTACATGGATTTTCGGCGCAAGTCTCGCAGCTTGTGATTCCCACACTATCTGTCTGATCGCCGATCAGATCAACCTGCTTCTCTCCGAGGACTAGCCGGCTGATGCATCCGACGAAGCCTGTGTTCACCTCGGACTGTTTGTTGATCTCACTGTAGCTCGGCACTCCGCCGATGTAGAGGGGCTCTTTGAGATCCAGACCTTGACGCCTGCCTACTGCAATCACCTTGTAAGAGCTCTCGCCGTCTACCAGCATCGTTGCCTCCTTCCGATTACGTTGGATCTTGATGGTATGCCAATCGCTCAAGGTAACGGGCTTATCCGCGCGGACAATAGCTGGTCCAGATCCAAGATTGAATCTATCAAGATATTTGATTATATTAATATAATAATATTAGTATATAGTTAAGCAATGGTTCTATTCAGCTAATATAATTGGAAAGCAATGTTCAATTTTTAACGTTTAATATATAATAGGTTCTAAAATTATTTCTAGAATTATTCTAAAATTTAATTATTTCAAAAATTATTCTAAAAATTATTTCTTGATTAAATATTTATGTAATTGAATTAAATTTTATTTAGATAAAATCAACTTTATATTCGTCAAAAGTTTGATAATTGAAATAAAATATGCATTATAATTTATGATATGTTCTATATATATAATATATAAAAGATTTTTTATTTACTTAAATTGCGGATATCCATTAACTAGAGATAAAGCAATGAAGTCGTCGTTGCCATGAACGGACTCGGCGTTGTACAATAGAATGCCGTCGTAATTTTCTGGTTTGAAAGAGATTTCGATATTGAACTTAAGGTAGGAGTCGGGTAAAGGCGGAAAAGCGATGTAGCTTTCGGGTGCCTGACTAAAATTAGGCACGACTCCTGTTACGACCAGCACCGTAGGAACTTCTACTCGCGCTTGTCCATTATATCCAACGCAAATGTATGTTCCAGCATCCTCAGCTTTGACGTTAGTTAATTTTAATTTGTTCTGCAAAATAAAAAAAATATATATCATAAGATAGTAATTTTTTCAAGATATGTATTTATCTTGGATACGTAGAATTTTTTAAAGATTTAATTAGAGAAAGATAGAAAGATTTCAGAGGTATATATTTGTTAATATATATAAATTTTACGTACTTCCAAAGTCTGGGTATCACGTGGTAAAAGTCCACCAAGTTTACTCCACTGAAATTGTATTGGTGGATCAAGATCGATACGACAATCCATTTCTAGACTCGATCCGTGCGGCGCAAATTTCGTTTCAATCGCTGGTTCATCGAGAATTCCGCCTGAGTATAACAATAAGAATTATAAAAGTCCTTGTCCATAACAATTTTCACGATAGAATCGCAATTTCTATTAATTTACTTACGTAAAACGTACGTAAAATTTGAGTAAGCATTGGCAAAGAATAGAAAGATATGCATTAACAGATGTATGTTAAAAGATATGTACACATAATATATCAAATATTCTATAATTGTTGCATTTGTTGCGTACATATGTATGTATATCTATCGTTGTCGTAAATATTTATTAGTAATTACCATGAACAATCAGATTGAAGTCCTTTTCGAATGTACCCTCGGGCGTGTCTACTATGCATCTGTAAGGTCCACTATCGGTGACAGCTACATTAGTTAGTCTCAGGACATTGCCATATTCTTGCGCGTTTGTTGGCAGGCTCACATGATTCGGTCTCGACCAGTGATAACGTGGGCTTCGTCCAGTACATGTGCAATGTATATCAACTGTATCACCGATGTTTACTGGATCTTGAGATACCTCGACGCTAATTGATGGCACGACGGCAGCTAGAATTGAATTGTATGTCTTGGCTACACGTTACGATTAATTGTAAAATTAGAAAAATATATACATATCCTGATTTTTACACAGGATATTATTGTGTTTTAGAAAAATGAAAACTTTAATCGATGTTTGAAATGAATTGCGAGATTTATTTGTTTTATTTTATATTTCCCTATCTAAACTTTTTATATTATGTTAAAAAATCTAAAAAGAAAAATGGAAGGCTACACAAAAAATTTATATAAAATAAATTATTTCTTGTTAAGCAAAAGATTATTATATAAATAGCTATTTAGAATGATAATTCTTCAAGAAATAATACCGACTTTGCAAGGATATTAAAAACATCGAGATATTAACTATAAAATCTGAAGTATAAAAACATTCATTTAAAAATAAGTTTTTGGTGCTGACAAGAAGGGGATACGCATTGCATATATATTTTTGTACAATTATATAATTTATATAAGATGACTGATCGCGGAACTCGTATAACATTTTAATATTTTATTCCACTTATCTCTATTATTTTAAGTCTGGTCTCTAGCCAAAAGTACATTTTGATTCGTATCCTTTTCTTGTAGTTTTTTGTACATTAAGCTAGAGTATATAAAGAACAGTTCACTACAAGTAGAAGAACTACAAGACATCACACGACACATATATCTCAAAACAAACCGCGTCGTCTCTGAAGATATTGGCGATAGCGCGCGTTGCGGCAGAAGCGTTCATCAGTACCATCGTTGCACTGAACATATCCGTCGCAAAAGTATTCCATTGGAATGCATTGTAGACTTCTGCATTCATACTCCCAGTGCCTGCACTGCGATCGGTACACTGGCATGCAATCCGCAAGCAAATTAACTACTAAATCATATAACGCGAGCTTTGTAAAAATATCTAAACTTGTGAAGACGTTCTCAAGAAACCACGTTTGCTATGTGCTACCTCGTTATTAATATAGCCCAAACAACGCAAAAATCCATAAGCTAAAGAATCATCTTTTTGAACGTCTTTACGACATCTTTGTTATCTGTATTGTCTGGGAACAATTTGATATGCGCTTGTCAGTGATATGAGTGATGCTTTGGATTAGTATATATAAAAAATAGAAATAATTCGCGATCATATATAGAGAGATATACATATTATTATTTATTATTTAAATTTTCTGTAATGTTAATTATATTCCTTTTTAATTAAGATAAACGTGAAAATAACGGTTTCAAGCTGGTCCCATATTGAACGAGAAATTGAAATCTTCAAATAGTTCCATTCAAAGTATTCTCTATTGTTTTGAAAAATCACGCAGAAATAGTAAAGAAAATCTCTTGTAAAAACAAGCAGTTTATAATTTTAACCCTTTCAGGATTCAGAATGTACGATAATATCTCTCGTTATAGATTACAGAATCCCGAAAGGATTAAGATTTTTTAACAGGCGAAACATTGTTTAGCGTCAATATGTGCATTGTGATCTTCAATAGATGCATTCAAATAGAAGCAAGGATTTATGAAATGATGCTGAAACGACAAAGTTTAGTGAAAAACACAATGAAACTTACGAGATACGTTGAAATTAATATAATCGCTGGATACACCGCGGCTGGTTTGGGCTTGACAGATGTATCTTCCGCTGTCTTCTGGTTTCACTTGCGTCAACTCCAAGTAATCTTCTCCAATTCGCGCGGTGCTCGGCAAGGCTTGTCCCTCTCGACTCCAATGAATCGTCGCACGTTCGCGTACCACGCAACGTAAACGCACGGAATTGCCAGCATGCGTCACCACGTCTCTCTGTTCAGCGCGAACTTCTGTGTCGTCGTAAGGATGTTCTGCAAATTGCGCGACCATATAGTTCATAGTTTATAGCAAGAGATTGCTTTTCTCGAATAATTCTTAAATATTTAATGAATGCATTCTTCATGCATGGTGCATTATATATAATATATTGCAGATTTAAATATATTATTCGATTATTTTAAGTTTCCTTATTCAATTCTCTACTGACCATTGACTAAAACTTCTGCTACCGCTTCCGCTGTTCCCGCTCCGTTCGTCGCTTTGCACACGTATTTGCCGGCATCGGAATAGGTGATACCATGGAATTGTAGGATGCCGCGATTGTGCGATACTGAATACGGCAACGGACGTCCTATAGCGTCCCACACGATATGCAGAGGTTCGTCTCCCGTGGCGGTGCAAATTATGGATGGATTCTCTCCGGGTCCCACTGTCTGACGCGTGGGATTTAATTCGATTCTCGGCGGAGCTAGAAGAAATCGAACGAAATAAATAATCTCGTTTGAATTAATTAATTATCAGCTTTGAATTTATAAAATAGGAAGAAAATAAAAAAGTTTGAACTATAAGCTTTTTATACAAAGTTTCTGCGATTGTGAATTTATTTATTTTAAGAAATTTAACTTCTCTAATTTATTTCTATTAATGCCATGTATTTTTTATACTCACATATAATTTCAAGATGGGATTTCGCCCTGAAGAGCACGGTACCGGCAGGATCCAAACCCAAACAGATGTATTCCCCGGCCGCGTTTCTGTCGACGGTCGGAATGCTTAATACTCCGTTGTGCACTGTGCTACCTTCCGGCAACGAACGATGATCGCTCCTCTTCCAATCCAGATAGATTTGATCACCGTCGAGTCCGAGGACCTGACAACGCATCTCCACCTTGCCACCGTTCGGGATCCTCAAGTAGTCTTTGGGAATCAACACTCCTTGTTGATTCGGATCTTTCTGTAAATCGCGCGTTTCATCGTTAAAAATGTGTTATCAGGGTATTGATACTGAGGAGTAACAGTATACGCACATTATCAGGACGTTGGTCGTCGCACGGAATATCGCCTCTCTCGCCAGTGCAAGGAGGATAATCATCGTCGTCGTCGATGCGTATTTGAATACGCGTCATCGGATGAAACGGAGAATATCTCATATACAGCGCTCAGTGGAGTGGCCGCTGTTCTGCTGTATGTGTCACTGTAAATTACAGGTTTCTCAAATGTTATTTAACATTCTAATAGCAATCACATTAGAATCAAATCAAAGTATAGATTCAGGTTTAAATTTTAAATACATTTTTATATCTCTTCTGTTGCTGTTTGGCTTATATGATATTGTACGTTTGATAAAATATATAAAAATTTAAAAATTAAAAAATTAATTATATATTCATCTCACGAGCTATACGACGACTTTAAAACATTCAAGGTTCATAATATCGCATAACGATATTGAAGTCAACTTACTGTATAGTCACTCCGTGCACATATTTGCTCCAAGCTACGTTAGGCTGCGGATAACCACTTGCGCTGCACATTAAACGGACACGACTTCCGCGTTTCACTTGCAAAATACCGTGCTTCGGAGTAATAGTGATCACAGGCAGAGATTGCACCTCGATGTGCGCGATAACTGATGTTGAGCCGACTTCGTTCGACGCGGAGCAGATATAGGCGCCGTCGTCGTTCACCGTGATGTTCGACAGTCTGAGTAGTCCGCCAGGAAGCTGTTCGATGTTGGAAGCAAACGGTCGGCCGTCCTGACGAGACCAGTGCAACTCGGGCACCGGGAAGCCAGCCTTCGCACGACATTGAAGATCGGCCGAACCGCCGAGGATGACCGTCTGGACGTCTTGAGGATACAGCTCTAAGACTGGAGCTTCGCGAGCTGTAATAAACAATTCGTCTTTTTTTCAGTTTTGTAAATAGTAAAAGACAGAGCTGAAATAAAAATAAATTTTTATTCAGATTTGCGTGAGAAAAATATCAATTATAATACATGAAAAAAAGTTTAAATCTGCGTTATTTACACGAATTTGTATTCTTTATATTATAATTGATTTCTCGAAATCTTTCATTTTTTTGTAAATTTAGCATTTTTTAAAATTAATTACACATATTGGATTATATATCAAGAAAGCTACGGGCTTACGTTCAACTTCGATTATGGCACTGGCTTCGTAACTGCCTGTAGAGCTAGTAACTCGGCAGATATATACTCCTCGATCGGAAACCTGGGCGTTAATGATCCTAAGCGTGTCTCCTACTTGTTGCACACGCGAACTCATCGTTTCTGTGTATTTGCTCCATTTCACTTGTACACCTGGTTCTCCGCTGGTAATGCAACGCACCTCGGCAATCGTGCCCTGAGACACCTCTTGCCGTTCAGGTCTGACTTTGACAGTGGGTGGGTCTCTGCGAGGAACTATCATTATTCTAGCGGAAGTGCTCGTTTCCGTTCCTCGTATGCTTGTCGCAGTACACACGTATATGCCGGAATCGTTCGGACTAGGATTGGTTATAGTTAAAATCCCATCCTGTTGATTGGCTGTATAAGGCAACGGTAATCCGCCAGATCTCGTCCAAGTGACGTTCGCATGTTGAGATGGCGTACAAATTAGTCTGACAACATCGCCGATGGTTCCGGACCATTCGGACGGAGTCACGGTTGGCGGTAAAACTTGAGGTGGCGGCTTATTAGGATTGTCTGTAATACATGATAATTTTCGAAAATAACGTAAGAGCCATAATTACGGAAATAATTTTAAATTAGTACTAGCAATTAAATAACAATCTTTGAGTAATTTTCATAATATGCGTGGCAACTTGAGATCCATTAATATTAAGATGCCTGAAATGCACGATTGGATCGTACCTTGAACATACAAAATGGTCGTCTTCTCATCCACGCCAATATTGTTTTTAGCAATGCACTTGTATTCGGCTGCGTCGTTCTTCGACGCGGCTGGAAGGCTCCATATACCGTTGTAGAATGTCGCTTCCGGACTCATGCTTCCGTGGACTCGAATCCAATCCAATTCAGGTGGCGGATTACCAGTAGCTTCGCAGCGGAATTCGACTGGTTCACCTTCTCTTACTTGTTGATACGATGGACTTATAACGATTCTAGGTTCTACCGAGTTAGCTCCTTAAATAAGATGTATAAAGTTATAATCTGTTTCATGAACGGTTTAACGCGGTTATGATTTGTACCTGGTATTTCCAGCAAGTGTTTTGGAAATGCTGCATCCAATACAATACAAAAATTTTATAAGAATATATAAAAATATATGAGAATTAAATAACATCTCTAATTTATATAATATTTAATATTTTAAATACTATCTTTAATTTGATTTCGAGGAACTTATAATAGCGTAAAATACGATGAGAGATGACATGATAAATAAGATAAATAAAATTAATCGTGTTCACGCTATACCTCCAACAGTTAGAGTGACTCTCTTTCGTCCGATGTTTATTCCATCGCTCACTTGACAAACGTATATGCCGCTATCAGATACCTTCACGTCTCTAATGACCAACAGGCCATTAGCGTCGTCCACGCTTCTACCAGGCGGTAATTGACCACCTTCTTTCTCCCATCTAATGTTCACTGAATTCTATTTCCAATGACAGAAAAAAATTTGCGGTAATAAAATAAGAGAACAAATTTATAAAATAAAAATTGATGAAAGACTTACGCTATCTATGGATCTGCCCGAGCAATGATATCTGACGGTGTTTCCGGTGTGAACAATCTGGAATTCCGGTTCTTGAATATAAACTATAATCCTCGGTGGAGGTATTGGACCAGGTGTAATAGTCGTTTGCGGTTCTCCAACTGAGAAAAATTAAAGTAAAATTTCATTCTAAGATAAACGAATTATTTCATAAAATCATAATAATTGCAGCGAACTTTTAGCACGATGATACATTAAAACGAGATAAAGCATAATAGCAGAGAGACGACACGAACATTATTAAAATCTGCAATTTTATGGACACACTGTAGTAAATAGAATAGAAATACAAATATTTCTCCATGATACGGAGAGCCAACTACCCATCACATCTTGACAAAACATCGTTATTCCGAAGGATGATAATTTGTATTAATTGCTACAAAACACATATATTTTATACATCGATATCTACAGTACGTAATACGTTCGTGATACCATATACCAAGGTCAAGCTAAGCTTTTGACGACAAATTCTAATTTCGCGAAAAACTACGGAACCATGACAAGAATTATAATCCTTCACCGAAGAAAGTTTCTTCACCAAATTCGATGACGATCTACGATGACAGTCTACCTAGCGACAACGCAGTTGTGAAGCGATGATCATAGCACTCTTCTTGAGCTATGAATCATCGATGGACGGACAAGATATGAAAGCTCTCGCTATATAGTCCGTCAAACCTGGCGTAATTGATGTCACAATCTTGACCAGTTCTTTGCCACGGTAGTTTACGATGTGACACTCGACGTTACAAGCAGTGCCTCCCACGTGGACAGACCATTTGCGGAAAGCTCCTTTCTTTGTCTTGACTATATGTTTGGGTTTGTCACCTCTCGCAGTTATGGCAAACCCGTTAAGTGGCGATAATTTAAAATAGATGTAAAACATGTCTGGATAGTCATAGTTGCACGTAAATTGGATCGTGGAGTACGGTTCAACTTCGCCTTTCATAGGCATTAGGCTTACCATGAGCTCACCTGATCAACGTATATCGTTACTGGTTATTTTTTTTTTCAAGGCAGACTTGAAAGCTATCTCTCTTTATTATAATATAATATTGATAAAAAAATTTCGCTCTCATTTCGTTCACACTCACAAACAATATTAAAAGACTATTATAGAGTTACGTGCGATTATTTTGATTTTCCTTGTTAAAAGTGATTTAAGTTTATTGATAAATATAATTTGATTTAAAAAAATATATAAAAAAAATAATAACATATGTTTTATTCGTTTAAAAATCTTCAGGTTTAAAACAGTAATAAAGTAAAGTAATAAAAAATAAAATAATAAAAAACACTAATATTTTACTTTTTATACGATAATTCAAGCATAAAAAGCGCTATTGCTTACCGACGGCACTGTCTTGACAATATTGTCCCGTGTAACCCGGTAGGCAGTGGCATTTGACCTGACCGGATCTGCTGATCTCGCAGCTCTCCTCGTTCTTGTTGCACGGACAGAGATTGCACGCGCCCAGATAACTGACAGATCGGTCGTTGGTGTCTCTGTAATAACCGCGAGTGCAGATTTCGCAAGAAGTTCCTGTGTAACCAGTTGGACAGCGGCAGGCTTCGATCTGAGTCGCTCGTCGCTCTCCGGTTAGATTCTCCACGGCTGTATCCATGCTAATGTCGCTTATGTATGTCGCGGTCATACGCTCGCTGTGGGACGCGCGAACCAAGATAGCTTCCAGATTCGAGAGAACGATCATGAGATCCGTTCTGGAAGCGCTTCGTGGTCCTTCGGTGGTCAATCGTTTCCATTCGTTTTCTTTCAATGGAACGGAGTAGGTCTGAAAAATGCATATATTGCTTTCACGTTTTATAGTAAAATATTCGAATTTATTCTCTATTACGTTATTAATAAAACTTGGCGCATTATTTAACAGGATAATAAAAGATGAGAAGAACGTTGTAAATAACGATTAGCTTTCTATTTAAAAAATGTGTAAGAACATTTTTACTAAAATTGTTATTGAGTTAAAATATATTTTGCCATCACGAAATTCTACTTTAGTCCAAATATCAAGTTTATCAATTCTTTGTTAAATTACAAAACGTCAGGTAAATTATACGTACCAGCGGAATATCGGGTTGAAGCTCTGTCGGATTTGTCCAGAACAATGTGATGCCATTGCCGATCAAGAGAATATCTTGATCTTTGTAACTCTGAGCACCAGGATACGCAGTGATATGCTGTGTCAGGGTCAAGTTTCCACCGTAACTCTTCACTTTGTTTCCGGTGAAGACGCTCGGCAGCGACCAGAACAATCTGCGGCTTCTGCTATCCGGATAGCGGTAACCGATTTCGTTCATAGCCACGTTCAACTCGAAACCGTCATCGGTTATGTCGCGTCTAGTCCTGCATAAAAATCCAAGTGTCGTATTAAATTTGGAGATTGAAAAATTTTGTTTTATTCCCTATCATATATCGATTTTATTTCATAAAAAATAGATTGATAAATTTTATATATTTTATTTAATTGCGTTAAACTAAATTTATATTATTTATTTGTATTAAATCAAAGCTACTCAGAGACAAACGTATAATGAAAAAATGAAAAGACATTATATTTGCATAAGGGCGTTTATTATACTTACGAGTCCGTGAGAGTGAAACCATGATGTGAGTCGTACACCCACATCGGTATTTGCTGTATGTACAATGTGCTTTCGTGACATTGATCAGTTACCCCGCTGCAGTAACATTCGATGCATCCATCAATATTCTCGGCACGTAATCCGTATGTCGACGGGCGGCACCGATTACATTCTGGACCCTCAACATTCCTTTTGCACTCGCACCGGCCGTCGACGCACGAAGTGCTGTGCGAGCCAGCGTCGTTGCATCTGCATGGCTCGGGGGTGTTTCTATACGTGCAATCGTTCGGCGTGCCTCGGCTAGCATCCCCTTCGTATCCCGGTTCGCATACTTCGCAATAATCACCAGTAGTATGATGAGCGCAATTCTGTTGACGCAAAACGTCAATATTTCAATCAACTTTAAATAATCAAATAATGCAAATATTTATATGTACCTATATATTCTGATATAATTTTAATTATATTTACTCTCTTTAGCTTTATAATTTAATACATTTATAAAAGATACTAAAAGATACACTAAAAGATACATTTATACATTTTGAAAAAATAATATAATTGATCCGAGGTAATAAAATAATTAATTATATTATTGAAATATAAAATGATCGCTTTATTAAACTTGCTTTTATTACCTCGCAAATGCCAATCTCAGGATCGCATTGATTTGAATGACCATTGCAGTTACATGGTTCGCAGATACCCAAGTAGAGACCTTCGATGGCTCTTGTATAACCAACGTTGCAATCTTCGCAGGAAAGTCCTCTATAGCCGCTAGGGCAAGTACATTCTTCAACTTCGACCGCGCGCGCTTTACCCGTGTTGTACTTCTCGGCAGTGTCCAAAGATACGAAGGAGAGCCTGAAATATATACAATATTGCCTAATAAATCAAGACTCTTTAAGGTTTCTCCAATTAATTTTGCTTTCAATTTTAATTTAATTAAACATTAATTAATTTTGCAAATTTCGTTTTAAGATGTCGGAAAATTTATCTGTATATTTTTCGAACATTTTTATATAGCGCCTTAAAAATTTTAATACGGCATAGATAATTATATTTTATTTTGCCAAAGCCATTAGAAGATGCTCTCGATCCGCTTGTGTTCCATCATTGCGTTGCCAATATTGCTCGAGTAACGGCACGGTGAACGATTGCTGAGAGTTTGGCTCGGGAGACTCGCGAGAGTAGTAGAGCAAGTTGATATCGTTTGCCTGTATATATACACATAATACACATATATATCACTACCCATTATATTTTCATCTTTGAATATGCGGATTAAAATTTGCGAATAAGCACTCACGCTGATAAGTTCGACGTCCGCGGCGTTATTTCTTGAACTTTGACCGCCCGGAGAAGGAACGTATCTGACAGTGTACTTGAGATTACCGCCGTAAGATGTTATTTGATCCCCTAGGAAAATGCTGGGTAATTGCCAATAGTAAACGTCATTGTTTCCACGGTTCGGGAAGTCGCTGTAGATTATTTCTCGGCTGATAGTGTTTAGGTGAATTCCTTCTACAATGGCTGGCGCATCGGTGCTCTTGGATTCGATCAGAGAGAAGTCTCGAATCGAATTGGTGAACGATACACGAATCTATAATGCGTAAATAATGGATTAAATCCTCACTTTTATAATTCTATAAGGAATTTATATTTCTAAAAATATTGTGTGCAAATTGCGCGAATTTATATTACATAAAAAATGTGTGAAACATGAAATCGTGCTTATGCAACTTTTCCTATTAGAAAAATGTTTTCAATATCTTTATCGTACCTCATTCCTGTACCAATTAGAAGAGACGCATCTGTTTGTAATACCCATACAGAAACAAGCTATGCATCCAAATTGATTTGTCGAGGCCAGATTAAAGGTATTCGCCTTACATTGATTGCAAGTGAGACCCGTTGCATATTGCTGAAAGAGAAAACGTCAGACCATCAGAGAATAGACGGTGCTTCTCGACCGCAATGTAAAGGGTTCATTCACTTTAAATATCGATTTATATATATCTGCATATAAAAGAACTGTATAATGTACTTACATTTCCAAAGTTAAAAAAATCCACGAGATGGGTGCAAGAACAACGATAAAAACGTTACGCAAAATGTTTGAAAAATAGCGCAATTAATTTTGTTTAGATTTTGTTGATGAAATAGTTTACCCATAAAAAGTTTTTTTTTCTTGTAATTAGAGAAGACGTATAGTTAAAAATAGTTATAGTTAAATATAGAAATGCGCGATTTCTGGGCTACTCTATATAATATTACACATATGAAAAGATAATTATCGACGTAGTACCTTGCAATGGCATTTTCCAGTATGTGGATCGGCGTTAGGACTAAGACTGCCGTTAGGATCGCATTGTTGAAGCGGGACGCACATATCTCCAGGAATAAGGGGATTCCCTTGATAACCGGCGGCACATTGTTCGCATCTGCGTCCAACGTAGCCAGCGGGACAATCGCACGTAGGTTGCCCATCAGATCCAAGATGACATGTGCGAGCAAACCTATTTTTCGTGATTTTTTATTTATTTATTTAATACCTCTTCTTTTGAATTACGAAAGCGAGTTCTAGTCGAAGAGATAATCGGTAACATAGTATAAATTTAGTAGATTCGCATCTTACTGGTTTGATGGATTGGTAAGCGGACAAGGACAAATCTGGCAAGGGATGTTTCTTGAGGGGTCGCCGTAGTATCCTGGAGGGCACGGAGGTTCGTCTCTATAACACTGGCCAAGCCACGGTCCACTCTCTCGCCTCAGATAACCAGGCGCACAGTGCTCGCAAGATAGACCGGTATATCCTTGAAGAAAGTAATGAGCAAAATGAATGAAATTTTACAGTAAATGAATGAAAGTACGAATGGTCGTTGAAGAAGTATGTACCGGTAGGACATTGACATTCCTCGACGAAGGATGCAGATCCTAAACCGGTGTTTCGTGCATCGGCGGTGTCCACCACGATGTTGGTGAGACGAACGTCCAACTGCGGCGAGTCGTTGTATTTCACTCTGAAATATATAAACGAATTGAAGAAAATCGTAATAATAATAATCAGCGATACAAAATACCTACTTTATAAGGATGTTGTCCACGTTTGCCAGCGTCATCATGATCTCCTCCCTGGAGGCCGGGACTTCGCTTCTTCCTTGTTGCTTGTACCAGTCACCATAGAAGAATCTGACGGATTCTTCGGTTTCGTATTCTGGCGTCGGCTCTTTACCTTTGTGCACCAGGATGTAATTGTTGCCGCTCAAGATGACGGTAGGTGCATTGTTCGGCGTGCCGTTACCGCTGTGACGGATCGAATACTTCAAGTAGCCACCGTAGGATTTTAATTGACTACCGTGATAGTTCTCCGGCAGGGCAAAGTAAGGAACGTTGTAGACGTTCAGTTCGTTGCTGAAGGACTCCAGCAGCTGAACGCCATCTCGACCGATCGGGCGGATCTGAGATATCTGGTTGCTGATGTCGCCGTGGATTTTGATTGTCGGAACAGTCTCGACAGACACAATCTTGTGGCGGTCAAGCGGCGGTGGAATCTGATAAGTGAAAAGATCGGCGCTGCGACACTCGGTGGCGACGCCGAAGCAGAAGCACGAGATACACTCGTCGATGACCTTCGCCTCGGAATTAAACTTGCCCTTCGGACAAACATTGCGAGGTTCCTTCACGACGAGGATAGCATCCGGCACGGCAAAAACGAAACCGCCGACATTCAACGCCTCGCACGAATACGCGCCCTGATCCTGGATTTGTATGTCCGGACATGTCAGTGTACCCGTTCCATTAGTGGACACGGTCGTACATTTCGCGGGGATGTGTCCCCAGTTGAGTCGCCAGTTGATTTCCGGTATCGGGACGCCGATCGCGGTGCAAGTGAGAAGTAACATTTCGCCCGGCTCGAGAACAACCATCGGCGGTGGTGGTTTCACGATGTAAACGGGAGCTGTACATAAGAACGGATCGGTCATAGACACTGTAACGTTACAATGATTGATAAAAATGGTAGTTCGTCAAATAATTTTTAGCGACACGATGAAATAAAAGACACAAGATAAAAATATATCAAAGATTTGTAGAAGAATGATTAATTTTAAAATACTCATTGTTTCGTCAAAGTTAGCTGCTATTGATCGTTAAGTTTATTTGATATAAAGTCCGGCGATGAAATATTGATGTCTTGTGTCCTACGAAATACTCATCGATACTGACAGCATCCAACTTCGTCGCTGCCGTCCAAGCAGTCGCGCTCCATGTCGCAGTGATAGCTCTTCGGGATACACTGTTTGTTGCTATTGCAAGGAAACTCGTTGTAACGGCATGGGGATCCCGGGGGAGACGGCGCGCAGTTTTCCTCATCGCTACCGTCTGCGCAATCCTTGTCGCCGTCACAACGCCACAACTTGCTGACGCACTGTTTATTATTGCAACGGAATTCGTTGGGCTCGCAGCCGTGTGGACCTGTCGAAAACGGACGGTTTGACGTTCGCGTGAAATTCGTATCATAAAATATGAATGGCCGATACGATCAAGTGTCGCTCTGGAAAGTACTCACTGCATCGCATCTCGTCAGATCCATCGGTGCAATCAAATTTGCCGTCGCAAACGTATGATTTGGGAATACAGTCTCCATTGCTGCAGGTGGCTTGATCATACTGACACACTTGTGGTGGTCTGGTGGCCGGTTGTTCAACTGTATGGGATCGATCGATTTAATTATTTGATAAATCTTCGATCAATTAAAATAACCTCGAATTCATTAACAATTTACAGTTTTCTTTCATTATAAATAACTTATATTTCGATCGTAAATCAAGAAAGATAAGAAGAAGAAGAACGTACACTTCTCGACGGTGAGAATGACGTTCACTTGACGGCCCGGAGTAGACGGTGGATAACCCATGGCTTCGCAAATATAAGTTCCGGCGTGCTCGAGCTGGATGTTGGGTATTTCTAGGCGACCGTTGATGTCTCGGCTGCCAGGCGGCAGAGGAAGACCATTGCCGCGAATCCAACGTACTCTGGCACGTAGGAGACCCTCGTCACGGCATTGAAATACGACTTCGCGACCTGATTGGAACGATTGGTTTTGCGTGATATAAATTCCGTTTTGTTTCGAGAGATTGCACCCTTGATGATTATGGATTTTATTAATGTCCATGAGATAGACATCAAACATCCCGTCAATAAGCAAGTGAATTTCCCCGTGTCTCAAATTCAGATGACATTGATGTGTTAGTGTATTCCGTGCAATATTTTGATCTTTTTTTCTTAATCATGTTATTCGATGCTTGTAGATTATGTATATAAATAGCGAAAATATTGCAAGACATCCGGCATAATTAGTATTGAAAGAGCTTGTTTAAATAAAATGCATGTATATGTAACAATTAGAATTATTAAATATCTGATAATAATAAAAAAGTTTTTTATAAATAATAGTTTAAATTTTAAAGTTTTTAGTTTGAATTTTAAATAACATTAGTTATATCATGCATAATCAATATCTGCATGCATGCTTCTTTAAACAATGATAAATTATGAAAGTCTTCGTTACAGATTTAATTGCATTCAAAGTTACACCTTATAAATAAACCTATATATCTTGTAGTTTTATAATTGAAATATATCTGTGAAATGTGCGAAACAATTATAATTAATTATAGTAGTATCACGTTAAAATAGTCACACATATTATCAAAAGTAAACCTTTTAAACAATTAATTCAAATTGCAGCAAATATATTCTGTTTTGCTTATTTGGCGAAGCATTCATAACAGAATAAGAATAAAATCGATAAGCGAAGATACATTCTTATATACATGTAGCTGCTTATATGTATACCATAATCAAAATACGCATCGTATTACCAATTTCGCATATTTTATGATTTATGAATATTATTTCTTAGCCCACAGCATTATAAACATGATTTGTGCAGCTTATATCTTTTGAAAAATCTTACCTTGCTTCGCCGGGTCTGGCCAAGGCAAGAAAAAATAACAAACATATGTATTAATTAATTTCTTTTCAAATACGAAACTTATCGGCAACGCGGCGCTTGTTGCTTATTATTCTTATGTATCAATTTTTCTAAATATTCAAGATTTTTTCGGTTATTTTGAAATAATTACAGAATAATGACTACATAAAAGTTAAAATTGCAACAAATACACAAACAGAATTTAAATAAACATTCTATGTATGTTTATAAACAAGAAAAATAATACTTACTCTCTTTAATCACTTGTTCACTGGGATATGTCTTCAGCCTAAGATCTGATGTTACATCGGTATCTGCATATAAACAAAAACAATAGCTTTATAATGTGTATGAGTATGTGTATTTATTGTGTAATCGTAAAATAATCGTGATTAATAATTAATAATTCTACATATAAAATCTAGACTAATTGCGTTATCAACTTTGTTAATTCGACATTTCTATTCAACACCTTCTACATTTTTCGTCCACAAGAAAATGTAATTCTATTTTAATTTAGGCATTAATTTTTTTAGAAATATGATACAGTGAGATAATACAACGTGTATACTACGAATTACTGAATATTGTTACAAAAGCCTTAAAACTTACAAAGATAATGCTTTTAGTTTACCTTTTATTACTTTTATCATAAAATAAACACTTATTATTATTGGATTAAAAATGTGTGTATTATCGGATAAAAGTGAAACTGTAATTTAATTGTAATTTAAACGATGTATAACAGATTTATTATTCGTATTCTCTTTACTGCGAATACGATAACAAAGCTTTTAATATAGTATTTGTGTATAAAACATTACAATATTATGTTACAGCAAATATTACATTACAGTGTCACAGATATTTACAAGATATTATTGATTGGCGATGGCGTGTTATCAGCCGACCGTATGATCCCCTTTTACGAAGGCGGGTTTTCGCATCTGAGAACTAACTACCGGGGAAAACTAACTCACAATTATCATAACTGCAGTCCATTTCATCGGACATATCTCTAGGACAGTCGAGCCTTTTGTCGCACCGCTGATGCAGCGGGATGCAATGACCATCATTGCACGTCCATTCGTGCGTGCTGCATATATTGTGATTTCTTTGCATCGACCTATAGTGACAGCCCAACTCGTCGCTATCGTCGTACGGACAATCGATTCGGCGATCGCAATGTCGATGTCGAGGTATACAATCACCGCTCTTGCACTGCCATTCCTCATCCGAGCATTCCGCTCCTTGATCTTTAGTTTCGTCGTTAAATGTGTATCATTATTCTGCGTCTTCGCAAGATTACATAGAATATCTTGACTGTAGTTGCGGATAAATCAGAAGAAATCGCTCCGACTTGGTCCATTATTAATTTTTGTATATCAATTCATGTATGAGAACTCAAAATATTCGCGGATCTATCGATTTTTTTTTTATCTGGTCGCACTATTATTTGTTATACGATATAATATACGATTTTATGCCACGGCTATTTAATTTAGGGATTTGCTAAATTAAATATATTGTTGACTTACCGCAGTTATGCTCGTCGGATCCATCTCTGCATTCTGGAATTCCGTTACAAACGGAAGATTGTGGAACGCATCTTCTGTCCGAAATACACATAAATTGATTCTCTACGCATTGACCTGGTTCTGGTTTCTCTGGTTGCTCTACACAATATAAATAAATAAAGAAATAAAGATATAAGACGAGTAGGGGATTGCATATGGAATATCGAGCTTTGCCGCCTCAAAAATTCTACATTTATAAATTACATCGAAGTTACGTTGAACATTGCACATATCTACGTCCAGTTTAGCAATGTGCGCAGGATTTCTTTTTTCTCATTACACTGATTAATTACGTGTTACTGATTACATACTCACCGCATTCCTCTGGCTCGTCGGAACCATCAGCACACTCGATGTATCCGTTGCATCTCTGATTAGCGGGGATGCAATCTCCGTTAGCGCACTGGAACTGGTCCCGCGTGCATCCTAAAATAAGAGGCTTGCATTGTACATCGATGAGACAATCACAAATCGTTTATCCGTAAAAAAAAAGAAAACGATATAGATGAGAAACACAGATATACATGTAAAATGTCAGTCATGGAGCCATCATATGTCCGTCATTACAATCTAAACAATGATCTAACGTCGAAATATATAAATACGATGGAGATAATGATTACCTAGAAAAAATTGTTAAACGTAGAGTTTAGAATAGAGGTGTTTAATTAAGTGCTTTTTTGTTCATTCCTTGCTCATATTTGTCTAAAATATTAAACAGCTCTGATCTAAAATTTAAATAATATATTAAGAATCAATTCACACAGTAAATTCATAAATTAAAGTACAACGTATCTTCATGCATTTTCGCTTTTTGTAATGCATTTCTCCGTTTACCGTGTGCACTGATTATCAATCTACAAACACTTATATATAATTCATCATTCAATATAACATGGACTCAAGAGGAAAGACATTTATGATTTTTTAATCCACTGCATTCATATAGACGCTATTAATAAAATGGTATTGTTAAATATTAATTTTCTAAAGTAACTTTCCATCCAAGATGTAATACAAACTTTCTCTTGCACAGGAAGATTGCACAGACGAAAATGTACTTTCCTCACACTATGCATGCTATAATAGGATTTATATCAAACTCTCTACCTACGAGAAAAAGAAACGATCTAAATTTTACGCCAGGCAGAGATGCACTATTGTTTATAAGGATAATATAAGACTGCGATGTTTGATTGTAAATTTTATAAATATAATCAAATCTCTACTCCAACAACCTACACATCTTCTATTCAGCTGCTAACACAGATTTAGCGGAAAAGAATATTAGATTCAAGAAAATCTGGTGCCTCTTTCGAAGGAATTTTAGAATATATTCAGAATATCTCGCGGATAAAAGAGCAAACTTTAATATACTCGAAAGGACAAGATAAAATTTCTAAAAAGAATATCACAGAAAGGAGTATCATGGAAAACTATTCAATGTTTGATCGATGTATAAAACTTTCAACATGCTCATTAAAGATTGAAAATTATTGTCTGACGAAATAATGTGACAAAAACGCTGAAGAATATAATAAATGATACATAATACCAAAATAAAAAAAATATCCATATAAAATATTGTATTTTTACATTATTTAGACAATGACAGAGTTAATATAAATTCATAAACCGGATTCATACGCGAGAAAATAATTATTTAAATTTTGACATATCGACGTACTGCAATAATTTTTTCCCTTATAACTGTGAAATTCATCAATGAAATATTAAGATAAGAATCGTGTGAGACTTTATCAAGCAAAGCAGATCTATCACCAGATTTTCAAGATCTACAAATAATCTAACCGAAGCAGTATTGCTCGTCGGTAAAGTCGCGGCAATCGTAGAAATGGTCGCAGTGGTGAGTTTCGGGGATGCAAGTGCCGTCGGCGCAAACAAAATCATCCGGAGCACAACTCCTCGGCGTGCTCAAATTTGTCGGCGGCACATCAGTATTTGCATTTGTGTCTGGGCTGTAAGTCTCGTTATCCGGGTTCGCACCGGCTATCACCCCCGTCTCCGGACGCCTCCCCGAGGAGGCTCTATCCGAGGCATCTACACCTAGAAGTAACTCAATCTGAGCTGCCGTGTTCACGTGAACATGTCATCGGTGATACCCGCGCGATTGCAACGATATACGCCAAGCTCGATAATCTTGAAAAAGGCTTCGTCTCTCTGGAGACGACGTACGCATAATCGGGACTTAATAAAATGAGCTTAAACGTAAAGATAGTCTTGACACACGAAGCTCGCAGCTGTCTTGTGTGTATCGCCTTAAATCAAGTATCAAACCCGTTTTAGAAACATGATTTATTTACACTGACGATTTGGAAAGCAAGTCTAGTGGCTGTGCTTACGCGCGGAGCTTAGTGATGTAAGAATAACTTGTCCGTTGCATGAAGTATAGCCGAGGCAGGATTAAATTTCAAACTTCGTCCAAGAAAATATTCGTTCAACACTATAAACGTGGTAGTGACGTAAGGGCAAGTTGAAAAATAAGGTTGCCTTCTCCAACCGTACGTACGTCGTCTTGAATCTTGGCTATGAATACGTCTTGAAAGCTGACAATGTTCATATCGATAAACCTGAATTAACCAACGAGAGTGAGTGTATCCCTTCTATCCATCCTCTGAATACTTTATTAAAGACGATCACTTTCGGCCTAAATTAACGCAGTTTTTTAAATGAAAGAGTATAGCGTAGGGATATGGCGATTCCGAGTGGTGCGATTTCAGAGACTGGCTTACCTTGACGACAGTTGATCTCATCCTCGTCATGCGGACAATCCGCGCGGCCGTCGCATAGCGCTGTACGAGGTATGCAGCTGCCATCGTTGCAGGTAAAGCTGTCAGGATGACATTCTCGGCCAGAACTGCCGGTCTCTTCTCTATCCGCTACAAAATGGAACAACACGCCGTTTTATATCAAAGTTGTTTATTCGTTGCTTGAATAAAAATTCGCAGAACGAAAGGAAGGAGTTCTATAAATATCCCTTCAAAAGAAGAAATCTCATTTAATTGCTCGAGTTATAGAATGCACTTGTGCACTTTATAGAAATTGAAAAATATTCTGCGTGACAGAATAAAGGAGATATAGGATTTCACGCGTAATATTGAATGGATAATCGAATGTTGCAACTTTAAAGTAATATGGAGGAAATGTGTCTATCTAAAGATATCCTTACGGCAATCTCGTTCGTCACTAGCGTCATGGCAGTCGATACTGTGGTCGCAGAAGAAGTTCTTATTGATACAGACGCCGTTGTCACAGGGTAATTGACCGTCGGGGCATTCTGCAAAAATCAATCAACTCCGTTGAATTGCAAATAGGGGCGAAAGAGGCACAAACGATCCCTTGTACGTTTAAACGGTACAAAGTGGCAATGTGCACGTTTGTCTACAATAACAATTGCTCTACAAGTGATGGACATTCTTGGCGTTTCTAGCCAGGTCGACGAACGAGGTCATGAAGAATACCCTCGTATGAGTCAGCCGGAACAAAATTGTGAACGCCAATCGATGTATTACGCGCAACCCTCCACCCTCGCTTACGAAGAAATTAGATGCGCGAGGCTGACCAAGTGCCTTCGATAATTATCGATCGATAAGGTGTCCCGCGAGAGGTGCTTCCTCCTGCGATGAGCGGAGGGCGATAAAAGTGCGCCGGTGCGGCATGTCAAATAAGTATTGTGCACATTGCCGTGTATCGTATATCTCGAGAAAACATGGAGACGGAGCGCGCGATGCCGCGTGCTGCACGCACTCACCTTAATTGATTAAATAGACTAAACCGAGAAAAAAGAGAGAAAATATTCACAGAGTCGTGCGTGCTCTCATATTCTAATTTAAACATTTTTTTTTTCAAGGCTACACACCGCGCTGAATCATAATCTGAAAAACTGTTGTAAACTCGTACAAATGTCGCTTCTTTTATTAAATTAGTTTTGTTTTAACTACTGTTTATATACGTGAACGTTGCTCTGTTTTCTTTTTTTTTTTTTTTTTATTAAACAGGTTAAACTTAGTTTCTCAAACGCGGAGAGGACCATCGTGCGAAACGTGACATTTACAAAAGTTCGCGTTACGTCAGTCGCGAGCTACGCGGTGTAGGCAACAACAGAGCGCGGTTTGTGCACGCGTCAACGCGCGGCGTGGAAAATTGCAGAGACGTAAATAACCGGAGGTAAAAGGGTATCAGAGAGAGAAACGTATATATACATATATATACGAATATAGATATGTATATATACGGACGGATGCGCAATTCAATGGTTAGGCAACCTGTGCTGAAAATAGGGGGATAATAGATAATAAATAGGCATACAGATAGACAAGTAGAAAGACAGAGAGAAATGAAGAATAGATAGAATTAATTCGATCCCATCCATAATCGATGCAAAATGCATGTCAAGAAGTCCGAGCGGGTAATCAAGATGTACGTCATATGCGCAATTATGGTTAGTAATCAATATTCAAGATCAAGGCACAAACAGCTATAAGGATCAAGACACAATAAAATATAAAAATAAAATATAAATAAAAAAATACAAGAAACGATAAAACCCAATTAATAGCTTCTTAATTATTAATTTATTGTATCTCATTTTATTATTATATTTTATTGTGTCCAAACGCTAAAATATGAAAAGATACGTATATGATGCTAAAACATAGAAAGAGAAATTGTTTATCACATATGTGAAAGAAGATGAATTAAGAAGAATGAGCGGAAATTTATTTTGATAATTCTAATATATTCCATTTTTTTTATCGTTATATTCAAGTTAGTATACCAACACAGAGAAGATTAGCAGAAATCTGAAAGTTCCAAAAGCAATCTTTGAATTTGACGAAAATAGATTGGCTATCGAGTGTTTCGGATAAAGTTTTCCTTCAATTGATTTCAATTCATCCATCTTTCACAGAGTCGTTCTCCGACTACAATAAGTGGTGCCGCGACACGTCGGTGTTCGAGTTAATGGCCAGTCAACGTCCGGCTAAAACTTGCCTGGCGAAATGGGATTAACAGCTTTCGCGTACGTGTATACGCGCCCCCGCACCCATATTAGTTACACAGTCTCTTAATTGCCGACTTGGAACACCGACGAGCGCGCGAGAAGTCATTCGCGAGGCGGCCTCGTCGTCGTCACCCGTTGCAGTTGCCGTCGTAGACGGTTGATTTTGCGTGTAACGAACAGACATTTATAAACGTCCTTCACGATCGACATCTCGCATAGATCATTCAGAGAAGTCGCTCGTGATCGCGGTCTTATTTGAAAAATCGACCAAGTGCATGATTAGATCTCGAGCGTGCTTTATACGCTGCATTTTTCGCTGCGTCTTGCTGGTAGTGCAAGCACATTTTGCGAAAATGCGCAAGGCAAAACGATGCAAAAGATGAAGCATATAAACTTCTCTTTAGAGATTTTATAGTTTTTATCGTTTAATAATATACGCAGGGGCAGAGCAGCCAATCTTGATGAAAGAAAGTTAATTAAGTATTGATGAGGAAAATTAAAAGTAAAGATGTAAGACCAAAAAATAAGTTCAGGACAAGATAAATAAAAAGGAAATTGTGATAGCCGTAACACTTAGTCCTGTATTCATTTCAAGTCTTGGAAAATGCAAACATATATTTTTTTTATAACGTACGATAAAGTAACGTAAGACTGTTTCATGAGCAAATAAATTAGCAAATAGTTACATTTATTTACTGTTAAGTCGCTAAGAATAAGTATCATATGCCCATAACAAGAATGCTATATATTGCAGGAAGTATTATATAATAACCTACGAGAGAGATGAAAATGCTGATAGAAAGAGGTAATAAGGGGAAGAAAGTAGTATTACGTAGAGATTAAAAATAGGATAAACATCGCACGGAGAAAAATTATCTTAATTTTTATTAATCAATTAATGTGTAATTTTAATTATAATTACAAGATTATGCGTGCAATCATTATTAAAATCCACGAAATAAATTATCGATAAGCTTTCTTCGTGCGATTCCTAATTACTAATAAATAATGCGCTAAGAAGGACACAGACCTAAGTTACAAAAGAAAACCAAAATTTCCGAAGAAATCAAACAGAGAACAGAAAAGAAATTCTATAATTCTAAAATATTAATAATTTGCTCTAATTCTCTCTTGCTCAATGCAATACTATTAAAGAGATACCGCTAGACTATTCAGACGGCGTCTAAAGTAGCTATGAAGCGGTACTTTGTCGGAACTACAGTATTATGTCGATTTCGTTCCAAGAGTGTTCGGCTTAGGTCTATATCATCCTCGGCATACATGAAATAAAGCCAAATTGTAACCATTACGAGGGCAATCGATTTCGTCGGAGCCGTCCGAGCAATGCGGCCGACCATCGCAACGTCTCTTATTGTCGAGGCACAATCCATCGTTGCATCGAAACCATCCAGCCCGACATTCGGTTACTACAATAATTACCAAGTTCCATGTCGAGTATTGTCGTGCATGCTACGCACACGAGGAAGGGAGAGAAAGAAAAAAAATGGCCTTACCACCGCGTTGTCTCGCAAGATAATTCATTCGAGATAATCAAATAATATGTAAGAGAAACGTGCTCGCACCGTGCATGATAATCATTTTTTATTAACACTTGAATAATCGCCATAGTTTATATGCGAAGAAGTAAGTCTGTCATTATTTTCTTGCAAAAAACGTTTTGCATATAAATTTAAATATGATTTTGCTTGAATAATTGATTTTTTTAAAAAGATTTCTTTTCAATAATATCCCCGATTTAAAACAATAAAACAAATATATATGACACATCGTGGATACTACAATTTATAATTATTTAAGTGTTAAACAAATATAATAATGAACGTTGTCGCGGATTATACAAATATGAATTTTTTTCATACAAATGCTACTTATCCTTTTGTTAGTAGTATATTATTGCACTTTACTTAATACTATTATACATAATAGTCATTCTCCTTTAATAATTTTCTAAGGGGAAAAGTATATAGTAAAACTATTAATTTTTATGAATCCGTCGTGATATTTACCCTTTTTGCATCGCTCAATTAATGTTATCGTGATCTGCTTACGGTAGTTTCAGCATGCGCGAAAATTTTTATCGATCATATTCTCAAAAATACGTGCGTTATTTATAACATAGACAAAATGCAACATGCGATATCGCGCTGATTATGCATTATATGCAAGGATTCTTTTTGTTCGCAAATAAATGCGACATCAATTGGGCAGTCTCATGCAGAGAGTATTGTAGTCTCGATTCAGGATTTAAGGATTCCAAAATGCATTTTTGACTTATAAAGAGGAATCATTGAAAGATATAGAGATTAGAATGAGAATAATGATTTACTATTATTGTATCCGATATTATAATTATACAAACAAAAACAATTAATTTATACACAAAAATAAAAAAATAAATTATTGTTAATTTACAAGCATTAATCAAAAATGACAGAAGAATATGCGCTATTAAAGAGAGAGAGAGAGAGAGATAATGACTTTAACAAAAAAAAAAAAATTCCAGACATGCTATATAAATAATGTGTTACATCTGATAAATAATTATTCTAATCGAAATACATAATCACATTCGAGAATTAAATTATGAATAAATAAGGCTCGTAATATTTTTGTTTATGAGGAGATCTGTAAAATTTGCATTGCGTGCGATCGCATATAACGAGCTGGAGCAATGAGAAGGCCATTTTTTATGATAATTGCGGGCAAAAGCTATCATATAATTACCACATCGATCCTCATCGGATCCGTCGCTGCACTGCGTTATTCCATCGCACCTTTGATTTTCTGGCAAGCATTCGCCACTGGCGCACTTCCATTCGGCAGGTGTACATAGCCCTTTACAACACAGACACGTCGAAAGCTCCCGCAAAAAGCGTTAGGGATCAGGGAATAATGGGGAATCATCAATGGCATCATTATAATCGCTTGTCACGTTAACATATATCTTGTTAAGATTGATCAAAATTTTAATATACAAAAAATATATAAATAAAATAAATTTAAATACAATAAAAAAATTAAAAGATATATTTAGAAATGATTCGATGTATATAAATCTTTGATATGTAAAAATTACACTTATTAATTAATTAATTTTAATATAATGGCACCATTGAATATTTGGAAAAAATATTACAATGAACTTTTAAATTCAGTTGAAGATGACAAACGTTATCGATATGTAAATATAAAGATCTTAATTACCTTATTATATTTTCACACACAAAATTTTAATAAACAAATTTTCACACACTCTCTCTAATTTAATAATTTTAAAAATAATGACAAATAAATTAACGAAATAGAAGAAGAAAGCGTTTCCTTATCTTTGATAAGAAAAAAATGATGTGTATCCAACTTGTTCAAATTCCTTTGTCAATAACCATATTATTAAAAAAATTCTCGCATATTTAAATGAATTTGACATATATGCAGTAAGCAAATGATAATTTATATATAGACTTATCAGATCAGAGGGAGAGAGAAAGAAAAACGTTTGTCATCGTTAATATAAGTATATGGAGAAAAGATATCACACAGGAAACGTTTGTCATCGTTATAATATATAAGTATGCGAAGAAAGGAAAAGAAAGATGGGCTGTGAGAGGTAAAGCCCTTACCACAGCCCCGCTCATCACTGCCATCGAGGCAATCGAAGACATTGTCGCATTTATGCCGTAGGAGAACGCAACCGCCGTCATCGCAACGCATTTCCGTCCTTAGATCGCATTCCCTCCTGCGTGTCGGTGTCCAGCGTGGATCGGACGAGTCTGAGCGTATACACAGGCACATTCAAGGGAGAAGTGACAGGAGGAAAGGGGAGTATCATCCAATGATGAAGTTTAAGGGTATAAAGACAAGATATAAGGCGCCCACTTTCTCTCATATATAAATGCAACTGTAATGCAGTTGAGAATGCAACAAGGACTCAGAAAGAAGAGGATACCAAACTTGCAAGCAAAATCGCACAAATGTGGCAAAGTGTTGCAAAAGAAATGCCAAGTGAAAATATCCTCATCAAATTCTCCAAATTTTCCATTCTTACTTCTTTATTATCTTTTCGACGATTAGAAGGTGAAAAAAGGGAGAATCAATAATTGCCGTAAAAATAATAAAGAGTTCGCAGGGAGAAAAAATTCAGAGGCACGATTAAAGACATTCCCGTCAAATACTATCATTGCATCTGAGCGTACAAGTTCATGCGCAATGCAGCTACTTATATAAATGTATATGCGACGATTTGCGGCGCAAACGGGCGAGAACATACCATCGACGACCGCCGTGAATCTTCCGTACGCGGGGATTCGCGGGGTAATGCGTTTCCGGTGTGTCTCCCGATCCCTTCGCACTCGGGGTGATATCGATAAAAGTGGTGCCGTCGTCGAGAGCACGATTCGCCGAATAAAAAAAGAGGGAGCCTTTCCATCTTCAATAAGTTGTCTCGATAAAGTTTAGTGCCCCGTTTCATACGCGTATAAATTTTTCTAGTCCGATACGGTGACAAATATAACAATGCCCGTTGGTTCTCTCTGGAGAAGCGGAGACAAGACGGAGAATCGCTTTCTCGACCACGGTCGTAAAACGATTGATCGTGAGAAATGTACAATGAAATGCAACCATCGTCTAGGGTGTAACCGCGCGCGAGCAGGTAGATCCACTTGTCCTACGTAAATAAGAGTTCCTTAAGAGGATCCGGCCGAAACCAAACGTTACGGACATTGAGCAAAGGCAGGAAATTTTCTTATAATACCGGCTCGACGATATTTTTTCTATAGAAATGTATAAGTAGTTGCATTTAAAAGAAACGTCGCGCGCTTAATAGAGTTACGAATAGAAAATTATCAGTGATTCATATATTTCTAAAAATATAGACGCGATACGATTTTAACTGTGATTAGTCAACACAAAAGCATCCATGGCGCGAAGAAGTTCGATCATTTATGATAAATACAGAGATTGAATGCGTCAAAGCAGCTGATTCAGCCGTATTCTGCGTTAGCGGGACAGTCTAGACGAGGATGTTGCGTGAATGTATCATGAATGAAGCGACGGACACACTGAAAAAGGAGCGTACTGGTGGTAGGCGAAGTGGTGTGTGTAGTGTCGTTAGCGGATGGAGCGCAGTCCTCGTCGCTGTGATCTGGACAATCCGGATGGCCGTCGCACCTGTAGACATCCTCGATGCACTTGTTCCCGGTGGCGCATTTGAACTGGTTAGGCGTGCATTCCCGCTCTGTATTTTGTTTTGTTCAGCGAACATATGCGCAAAGAACACACACATTTTTACACATACAGTGACCCTAGTGCATATATATGTATATATACAATATATATGTATATATGTATATATATATGTATGTATGTATATATATATATATATAGTATATGTATATGATTAAAGCTGAAAGCCACGCGCACACTTTTATACTTTTTCGGAGCAAAAGGCTCCCCATACGATAATGACGTGCGGTTTTCGTTTTTACTTCCAGATATTTTTTAATTAATAGCTTTGGCTGGTATTATCACATCACGAAAGCGAAAAGCTACTTCTGGGGGGTAACGAGAATATCAGTTGGCAGTTACGGTTGATATGGATGAGGAAGCATGGAAAATTATATTTTTGGATCATGTTTATGAAGCATGAATCGTCTTCTATATCGAGTTGGATAAAATGCTCGTGAAAAATCGCCCGCTGTATTGGTTTTAATGCGGATTACGATGTCGCGTGCACGCGACGCGGAAAATATGTCGTGACCATAAGTATAGCTTTCCTCCGCGTGGGGATCGACTACACTTTTGTGGGAGGATACACGATTATTAGCTCCCCATAAATGTATATAATAATCCGCCATTATGAGGTCGTTTGTCAGCCGATTCTGGTATTTAGTATCAAACGTTGCGGAAAGTTGTTTCCATGCATATTCGATGCGTACAAAAATAATATTTGCGCGTTTTTACAGTAAAATTTGACACAAAGAGCCGCTCGAATAAGTAACAAATCATTCACAAATCGATTATATTGCATGTTAAAATATATTCAATTATTACTTTTAATATATTGTAATGAATAAATTATTTTATAATAATAGAATAATTAAATTACCTCGTTAATTAATTGAAGGAAAAATTACATTCTATACATACTGCAACTTTATGCTCTTTGTAGTTTATTTATACCTTGTACAAGAGAGAAATTCGAAGGATTAGGAATATGCGTTAGGATAATAGTAGAGTTATTTACATAATTATATATAATAGAGAAATGTACGTGCTAAGATCTTAAACGCAGAGATATTACGTTCGCAGTTTATATTTACAATTATTTATACTTTCAATTAGATGATAATTTAATTATTAAAATATAGTTTACGGTTAATATAATTCTTTTATGATGGATAGAATTAAATATCTTAATTGATAAATGTTCCATTTATAAAAATTAACTTATAAATTAAAACGGTTTTATCATTCGAGTATTTGAGCTTGAGATCTGCGATTAAAATCATCAATCTTGATTAAGTTAACGTTTGATCCAGATTTCAAGTAAGCGTTTCTATAATTAGTGTCTAACCAATGCGGAATAAGTTCGTTATTGGATCCAACGAAGTAAAATAATTAAGCGATTGATTCAGTGGCAAGCTTTGTACATATCGGGTGCAAGCAAAGCAGAAACTCAAAAAAAAAATGGTGTAAAGAAAGAGAGAAAGAATAAGAGATGTATCACAACTTTTACACTCTTGAATAAATCGTGATGATATAACTTGATATAACGAATATTAATATAACTATATATGAAAATAATACAATGTTCTTCTATCATTCTGTCCAAGGCATTATTCAACATTAAAAAATTATTAGAATTCAAAAATATATATATACATATAATACTGCATATAGATTTATAGTGTTTCATTGAATAATTTAATTGTACTATCAATACACAAATCGAATACCATACGAGTGCACAAATAAATAATTCGCACCAATTATTCAAAATCAATTTTTATGCGTTTGTCGTTAAAAGTCTACGCGTCACTTGTTATTGTTCGAATGGCGTAACGATACTAATAAAATGCTACAAAAATATTGTATTTCACTTCAAAAAGATTTTTTTTAAAGCCCAAGTTGTGTTAAACGTCAAAATAACATCGGTTGACATCACGCCAACAAGTCATTCACATACATACGCCCGCACATATATTCTCTTTTTTTTTTCTCTCACTCTCTCATTCTCTTTTTTTTTTCATTCAATCTCTTTCTCTTTCTCTTTCTCTCTATCTATCTCCCTTTGATTAGATAGCATGAAATATAGGTATACATGATTATGTACCGCAATAAAGCTCGTCTTCTGCCCTAGGGCAGTCGTCGAATCCGTCGCAGACCGAGCTCTTCGGTATGCAAGAACCATCTCTGCAGGTGAAGTCCATATGAGGGCACGGGGCCAAACCTACAGGGTGCCACCGGCAAAAACAAGACCCTCTTCATCAACGCTCGCGTCATTCTGTTATTCAGTCGCCGTAACATTAATTTTATTTTTGAATTTAAATTTTTGGGAGTCGAAGATACCTCGGGTCATGTAATTCGATTTATAACGAATTAAATAAGCGTAGAAAATAATTTTTAGGTAACTTTAGATGACAGTCAATATACATCACTGTGTCATGTCCAAAAATTGCAATTACTATACTCTAGAAATAATTAGCACAAAATTCAAAAGAAATAATTTACAGTAATTAAAATATAAAATAATTTTTTTTTATACGAGCGACTGGGACAAACGAGTTCGAGGTTGAGATTATGTACAAGCTATGGACATACGAAGATACATTTAAAGCAGTTTTAGGCATAATAGAGAGCTCGTAAATCTGTACATAAAAAGCGTCTCTGGTAAAACGCGCGATTCTGCGATCAAGAGATCTTTTTACAAGATTCTCTTTCGAAGCTTGTCTAACACATAAAGCGTCGTGAAAAAGCCCTTCGTAAGTGGTTAGATTAATTTCGATTACAAAAGAAGGCAGGAATACGAGACAATCTAATTTTATTTTTGGATCATAAAATCGAATATTTTATTCAATAGACTATCATATTATATGTGTGTTTGCCTTATTAATTTCATACATTTTTATAAATAAAAATATTTCAAATTTTTAGGCAGTCTCCATTCCTTCTTCTTTTTTACTTTAACGTATTCGTGGATTATGTACAGTGTTTGGGTATGTATAGATTTATCAGTAACAAAAGTTGTTCCGTAAGGTGTCATTGAAATTTCTCTTTCCGTGACTTATGATAGAGACGTGGATGTATTCTGTATCTTTATGAAAAACAAGAGAATGAGTATATATGTGTATCGATGGATATGAAAAATGGAGTTGAGGAAATGAGATGATTTTGCTTTATCCGGGAGGATTTGTGCTTTGAATGGTCGATCAACGATTTAATCGCGATTACATAAAGATATTGTATGTAGGATAATTGACGCGGTCATTGATATCAATTCCTACGTAATCGTCAATTGCATATCCTCTTGAAAAATTTTGATGAGAGTTTAATAAGTTTCAAAAGAATTAGAGATAAACTAACAATCATCTAGTAAGAAATAAGATAATCGTTTTTGGTTGCTGTATTTTAAAAGTCGCCGTTTCTGGGTTTTTCCTTTTACGGCCGTTTTTCTCTCTCCATAGAGAAGGCAATATTTTTACAGCAAAGATGGACGACACAATGTAAAGCTGCGTTACACATAATAGAGATGACGTGGATTTTCAGCATCTGTCTGCTCCTATTAAAAATACACATAAAAAACGAAGCACCCGAAAGTAATGTCTCTTAGATATTTCCCATGATAGAGATCTCGGCAATTTTCCAAAGACATCCGTATATTAGCCATTTTGACATCTTCAAAGCCATTTTCTGTACAGTAAAGATGACAAGTTGTTCCAAAATGACGTCACGTTTGCTTAACATTTACGTGACCTCGCATTTTTGTTTCGCTCAGGCGAGAAACTTTTTACAGCAGAGACGAAGAGGAGATCGAGAGATCCACGATATATTATTTTCTATACAGGGTGTACCTTCCAAGTTCGGGCAGCCCTCCTCGTCAGTTCCGTCCAGGCAGTCTCCCTTGCCGTCGCAAACGTTCAGTGCGTTTATGCACCTGCCGTCGCAAGGATGCTCATAACGGTTGCATCCGTCGAGCGACGTGTCCTCGATAGAATTCTGAAACGGAGGGTCGAACTCCCCGAGCTGTCCGTTGACTCTCTGGTACTCCTCCCATCTCTTCATGTATATGTATTCGCAGTCAATCTCGTCGCTGGCGTTAATACAGTCTACGATACCGTCACAAACTTGATCGTCATCGATGCACGTGTACTTGTCGCACGCGTACTGATTCTTGTTACAGTTATCGGCCTCGTAATCCTCTACGACGTCGTTATCGATTTCGTTGTCTTCGCTGGACATTGGTTTCTCTGTTGAATCTTCTTCCTCTAGACTATCGAGATTCGAAATCGCATCGTGCGTGATAGTCCTCTTTATAGGATGTGTAGTACTTTCCCTATTCCAGGACCATTCACTTGTTCTTTCGTTATTTTTATCATATTTATCCAAGATTGATTTTTCTGTTGTGCTATTTCTGTCTTTATTTTTTTGATTTGTAATCGTATCATACGTTGTACTTTTTTCTATATTGCTCAGTTCGTCATTTTTTCTAGACTCAAAATTTTTTAAGAATGAGATAGCACTGGTTGATGTAGGTATTTTTTCATACGCGAAAAAATAATCGTCGTTAGTAAAAATATTATAATTGCCTATTTCAGTGTTATTTTCGGAATCGCCTGTAACAGGAAACGAAGTAACATCTTCACAATTAATCAATTCTTCATCTTCTTTATTATTTACTTTTCTAACATACCACCAACTGTTTTCGGTGGTTGTTGTAATCCGTATTTTAGATTTCTTAAATTTTTTTCCTTTAGACGCTGTTGATGAATGAAATGTAGTATCATCGGTGATAAAATTCGTTTTTCTTTTTGACTGAAGTCCTTCCGTGGTGTTGTCTTCTATGAGGTGTTCTGTGACGGACTCATCAACGCTAGAGGATTCCATCTTAAGAGGTTCCGTTGTAATTTCATCAGTAAGGTGCCAGTCGCTCTTGTCACTGCTCGTATTCCGATTACCGTCACCTTTGTCATATCCTGAATCATTACGAGAAGACATAGTCTTTCTCTGCTCTGAGCTATAATCGTTGCTATAATCGACACTCGTCGTTTCGTCGACCGTCCAAGCGGCGGTTGACGTAGGTTTTCTCTTATGCTTCGCATCGTGATTTTTCTTCTCCTTCTTGGGCCTGTTGTTTTTACGATCATTATGACGATCTTTGCACTTGTGTTTGCCGTGTTTTTCAGTTTCTTCCATCCTCAACTCGTTTTCATTTCTCGTGACGATGTCTGGAGCCCTCGTCGAAGACGCCTTCGTCCAGTTTAACAGAACGTCATCCTTTAATGCTTTTTCCAGAATTTCCCTGGATTCTTGTAATTCCTTTGAATATACGTAATCGTCTATAGTTATTGATCCGGGCGTTTCGTTGGAGTTTATAAAACCGGGATCAATCTTGTCGTTGCTTTCCGTCGAGTTTCCGTTACTTTCGTAGAATCTTTCGAAAGTGCTATTTGATTGCTTGCTCATTTTCCTCGTGCTATACTTTTTTTTACCTCGATCGCGATTTTGTTGAATCGATTTATAATTTGAAGTCAAAGGATCTATTGATATTTTATCGATACTGTCAGTGCTTATAAAGGTTTGATTAATAGTTGGAAAATACCGATGTAACTCTACATTTGGAGACTTAGATTCATACAGCAATTTTTCTATCTTCATCGAGGAGTAATTTTCATGAATTTTTTCAGTCGTGCTCACAGTTGCAAAAATTGTTTTTTTAGATTGTGTGCGATTCACATCTATTACGCTTAAATATCGATTAATGTCAGTGTCGTTTATTACTGTTACCATTCCAGAAATTGTCTTATTCGAAATCTCAGCAGCTGTCGAATTATTCAGTCGAAATGTGGGTGTAACTTCAGTAATAAACTTGTAAATCCAATCGTTAATCAGTGGAGTAACGGTATCATTTTTCGTAGCTTTTAAAATAGTATCTTCGAAGCGATGCGGTCTTTTTATATTATTGAAAATATGATTTCTATTCGATATATTTGCCGGTATCTTTTTAACTTTTTTCTGTTCTCTTTCCAATCTCGTTTCTGTCATATTAATATTGTTCCAATATTTCTCTTTATTTTTAAAAAAAGTATTATTTCTTATTTTAATGTTCCAGTTTTTCATATTAAAAATATTTTTTTCCGTAGCATATCTGTTCTTTTTTGAACTGAATAAAGAATTAATTGTCATGTTTGAATTGAATGCATTCGATTTTCTCGGTTTATGATCGAGATTATTCTCATTTTTTATTTTTCGCGTTCTATTCTGATTATTGGTAAATTGTAAGCGAATATCTTTTAATGAAATGTTGTTATGTTTTAATCTCAACAACGATCTTATAAGATTATCCGACAACTTTAAAAACTTAGGATTGGAACTTAATTGCGGCAAGGCACGGTTAATAGTTAAATGACGAATTTTGATATTGTCATTGCAATTCTCCGTGTCAGGTTTGCGAAATCGACCGAACTCTGCGTTGTTCGAGTCGTGCTGCGAGGACGAGTTGGGCTCGTTATTTTTCGATTTGGGCGCAATTCTTGTCGAGTATGTCGAGGAATTTTGAAGCGTGGAGTTTGGGAATCTCCGTCGTTGAGCTTCTTCCGGAAACGCTTCCAAGATCGGTTTACCGATCATCATGGTTGGCTTGATGGTGAGACGATAGACACTTTCCGTCGTTTCGGGTTTCATATTCATATTCCTTCGGCGTTCTATAGATTTTCGCCCGTAGAAAATCCACAACTTCCATGCAATCGCGTCGAACTTTTTGGCATTATAGTAATGTCGCCATGGATACTTTTCTACGACGATGCACGATTTCGTGATAAGTATGATTAAAAAGACATCATCACGAAGAAATGAAGAATTCTTGAAAACTACTTTTATAAATCAGCGCAATCGATAGAGAATGAGTTCGTCGAATATCACTCTTAGAGTGTCAGATTTTTATTTCAACTATAATAATAAAGTATTGGCGAAAACAAAATCTGTATAATTTTTAATGGCTATAACAATCAACTAAAATTTTTCTTTAATCATTTTCATAAAGCTATCATTCGAATATTTTTAATATTTAATATTTTTTATTTTGTATTCTATATTTTATATTTTTTTATATTACCTAATAATTGAAATCTAAACAAATTCTTTTGTATAATGCAACTCTATATTAATCTCTGTTTCTCTTTTAAAAGTGTTTCAATCTTACTGACTTTAAATCACAATTGAAAGAAATCTGTCATTAAAATTTCACGATGGTAACGGAATATTCTGCAAAAAGTAAGCGCTATTATACCTATAACGTCTGAATGTACTTCGTAATGTTTCGTTTCGTGCACGCACTTAAGTACGATGTAATTAGGTTTGTGTGCGTGTAATGTACTGTATCGTATATGTAAGAGAAAGAGAACGGTTGAATGTGCAATTTGTGTGATTTGGTGGAATGATGTTATAATTACCGCAGTCCCTCTCATCGGATCCGTCAGGACACTCGTTCACCCCGTTGCACTGCAACTCGTAGCCGATGCAGCGACCGTCCGTACAGCGGAACTCGGCATCTCCGCAACCTGCTCCATACACCACACTCATGCGCATTTAAAGATGCATTGCCCACTGACGCGTGTCAGCCCACCCGCATCCTCAAGATCGTTCGTGATTCTCCAGCAAGCCGCTTAGAGCTTGCGGCTTACAAGCAAGCCCTTTATTATTCCGAATCTACCGTCCAAGACGCGTGTCGAAACAAATTGATTGCGAGTGAAGATGGTAGATGATTCCACCGAGATAATAGCATATTTATGAGTGATATATGACGCAGTTAACGTTCAAAAATATATAAATTGCATAGCGTACGGATATATCACTTGGACGGTAGAAACGAATGTTCGCACCTTTACCTGGTGAAATGTTTTGAGCTGAGTTGCTTTTGCTGAGGTTAGTATATTATATGTAATGAAGGGAAAATATGTAAAAAGTTTACGAACAGAGATAACAATCTGTTCTCTCCCCCAATCAAAGATATATTAATACACAACGAAATATTATCAACTAGTAGATATTTCATCTTCGCGATTGATCTATCTTCGATTGACAACGAGAATTAATATCTTTGCTTCGTATACGTTGTAAGGACGTTGGACCTACTTTGCGCAAAAATCGATTAGTCAAAGTAAACCCGTTTAGGAATTGATTAGTAACATTGTGTAAATTATGCAACGGATCTGAATACATTATTGGAATACATGAAATTCCTTCTTCACACACGACTGATCGTGTGCGCGCCCCAGTTTAGAATCGCAATGAAACCGAGATTAGATAAGGCGGCAACAACATTGGCTAAACTATTTTAGGAAAAGACGTTATTTTCGGGGTTGCACGCCGGACGTAAAGTTCGGTCAGCGTGGAAAATCGTAAATCGAAAGTCACGCGAAGCGTGCTGGAGGAAATTAAGTTTACGTATTCGCATTACAGGGCGCAATGGCGTAACCAACACGCCGGGGTTTTCAAATTGCTCGCCAGATGTATAATTACGTACAAGCGTAAATACATGGCAGTTTCTGTTCGCAAATTTTGCCGTTGCAACGCAGTAAAAAATTTTTCGTCCGCGACGAGATATATTGAAAAAAAAAGAAATGTTGTCTTTTCTTGAAATTTGAAAAGAATATTAATCGATCTGTACGAATCACAATTTTTACAATGCACGCGAGTTTCGAGTTCGAATGAGATCACTATTAAATTTATGCGCGAGGCTTATTGAAGAATGTCTGCAATCTTGTTGGCAAACTTCGCAGGCGCATTTGACGCTCGTTTAAGGTCAAGCGCCCCTCTCGATCGCTCGTAAATAATCGCGTTGGGTAACCGACACTTAACAAAGAGCATCGGTGCAAGTTTATCGCGGCAACTTATTGCTGGTACCATTGCGGAAGAGTTATCGTCGCGCGTGCAAAAGTGATTATTGATCACAATTAGTTGTAAACATGCCGCAACATACAATTTATATCGCCAACGATCAGCGAAGACAATACTGTTGGGGATAATAAAGGAATTAAATAACTTGGACTCTCTCTTGAAATCCGCATCATTGAAATATCCTTAGTATATTCTATTTGCGTTCTCACTGTGTGAGAATCGATCGAGTAAATATACGTTTCAAAGAGAAGGAAAAAACGAGTTAGCTTACCGCATTGATGTTCGTCTTCGCCGTTGCGGCAGTCAGGGAATCCGTTGCAGCGTTTGTCGATACTTAAACAGACACCATCCAGACAACGGAATTGATCCCCGCTACAGGTGGTCACTGAAAACAACAATATAAAGTCATAAAAAAAGAGACAATGTTATTTTCGTAGAATTTACAAGATGATCAATGCATATTAAACGCTTTAAAAAAATAAATGATTACAAAATGATATTTATAATCTTATTGTGAGATAATAAATATTGTATTTGAAAGCTGAACAAAAAAATGTAATATTCTATAAATTGAAAATTTCTGATTTCTGTCTGTGCCTAAAAATAATATAATTTCTAAAAATTACTCGGAACTTAATAAAATGTAATATTGTAATCAGTATAAAACTTTTAAACTCAGTATAAGACTTTTAAACTCAGTATAAATTAAAAAAAGAAAATAATATACCGTTGCAATTATACTCGTCAGAATGATCGAGACAATCGTTTCGTCCATCGCATCTTGCGCTTTTACTGACGCACGAACCGCTGGCGCACTCGAACTCGTCCGCTCGACATCGTGCTATTTAAAAAAGATAAAAAGTAGAAATCTATATATAAATAAAATAAGAGAGAAGAAGAAAAAAAGAGAGAGAGAAAGGAAAGTGAATAAGAGAAAAGTGGATATGAGAAAAGTGGATAAGTCAATAAAAAAATATACGGAACAAATATTCTTATGGTGACTTTTCCAGCAATATTTTGATTTAGTTAAAAGTTTTTTTTCTCTGTCCAAAACAGTAACGAAGAGCTATTGATTGTCAAAGCTTTTTTGATTATTGTCGCAATTTGAACCAGTTACTGAAGTATTATTCAATTTATGCGATATCAATTGCATACAGGTCACGTTGGAAAATATTCGATAGCCCGCTTTTTAGTTAATTAAAAACTGTTTGCCAAAGTCCACTTGACCTACGGTAAATATAGGCCGTTGTGTCGCGTTACTTGTCTGCTCGATGTTTAAGTGACTAGCTATTTATCGCATCACAAAAATGTGATATCTGAAATGTGTCACTAGAAGTATGACGAGGACTCGATAAAGCGTGATTTATATCCTCTAAATACATTTCGCAGAATTTTATGTAATTTATACTATTAAGGTTGAATTCGCGAATTATTTTTAACATATATTTTTGATATGTAATTCTTATTAATATTTTTTCCGTTCGATCACGAATCAGACCTCGATTAGTTTATTTTAATATTATATTTACATTTCATATCGTGGTCCAATTTTGAAAATATCTGATCGTACCAGAAAACGCGCGAGTTTTTTTTTTTCGCGCGGTTATCTAAGGTAAAATTAATTTATTCGTAACAGTTGGATAACAATTATTCCGCTGTTAACTGTTCGCGCCGGTGACTGGTGTCTCGCGGAGAGTAAATTCGCGGCTATATGCACTACCACATATTCATGAATAATTAAGTGCAAGAATCGCCGTCGCGTTATTGCAAGTGCGAAAACCTGCTCCAGCGAGTTTCTCCATAACTTTGTCATGTAACCAGTGTAAATTATCATGCGCTACTTCCTAATGAGTTAAAAATGCGAGAAACTCAGACCTTATGCTGTGCAGGCACCGTTCAAGTCGTGGAATGAAAATTCGCGCGTGCCATACGTAGTCTTTCGACATATTATCCAAAGATGCAATAAAATTTATACCTACCTCTCACTGCCAAGATGTGTGTATGTGTGTGTGTGTGTATGTGTTGCGAAACGTTACAGTATCTATGCGCGTATATTGCCACGCGTATATATTGCAATGCGGTCATACAAACGCGAAAACACGAGACTGATGCTCTCAAAATTTGATCAAATTCTATATTTTTTCGTAAAGCTTCATGACAAAAAAAAATAAAATAAAATAAACGTTTAAATTTTTCAATTATATTTCGTGTTTCCGTAACTATTGACATTGGAATCTCACAGTGACCATATTTGCCTATAATACATTGGAGTGTCATCGTTTACCGTGTTTGCCTACAACATACATGCAGTTTGACATCCAGATGTAGCAAGAAAAGAATGTCACAATATTCTTTCTTTTTTTAAGTGGATCAACAAGTCAAACAAGTTCTTGTCCTTATTAAAAGGGCACTTAGTGTGCACGCATGCGCGACAACATGATTCCAACCCAAGTAATTGATTTACATGCTCGGCGCGAGTGTGGCGTTTCGCAGCTCGTTGGAGTAAATAGTGATAATTCGTACTCATGTTGTGACAATTTTGTTCATCCCTTCCACCACTACAGTCCGTATATCCGTCACAGCGTCGTGATAAGGACACGCAATAACCAGGCGAGCATTCGAACTGGTCTTCCCTGCAGGCTGTAAGAATTGCATTCAGGCTAATTTGGGAAAATTTATGTCGCCGACAACGGCACGATGACCCGACTGACGCGGGTCAATTCGAGAGATGACACGTACAAGCACAGCTGAGAATGACGTTTACTGTGCTAACGAGGATTAGACATAAACTGACGAATAGACGTAACACAGAGACATAAACGACGAAGAAAGCACAATGATTACCGACAATGATTAACAATTTTCCGGCAAGTAAATTAAGCTGCATTCCTGGTTGATGTTGAAGAAAAAAATAGAGATTTATAGAATTAGATTCTTCCATAAGCAAGGAAAAAGCGAGTAAGCAATATAACAATTAAAAATTTCATTTAAAAAGATCTGTTCTACTTTAGCTGCATTAAAAATTTTCTATAACATTTTTTCCTATTTTTTCCCTCCAAAGATTAAATATTCATATGCTTGTTTCGAGCCAAGTGTGCAGTCGAAGAAAACAGATCTAATATCAGATTAATGTATTTCTAAGTGAAAGATATAATTTCAATGTAAAACCATAGCACGATAATGTCAGATAATATAAAAGAAGCTTCTTGAAGAATTAATTAGTGGCCGAGCGAAACGCGTTAAGTACTAGGCCATTAATTAGCACGCACTTGAGGAAATTTCATGGAAGAGATTATAAATGAACAAGGAGTTACGGTCAATCGTGTCGTACCTTCCACCGTATTCTAATTTACGGCAGCAATTAGTTTACGAGAGAAAAAGAACCTGAAAATACCTAATCGTCGCAAAAGAACATTGCGTGACTTCCAACAATCGCCTTTACATTTATCCATGTCGATGATTGTTATTACATGAATACACGTAGAGAAAATACAGACGTGGACATAGATAGATATAAGTTGCCAAAAATCATAAAGAACAGTGATTAAAGTGAAGTGTGAAAAGCACACAATAAAAGCGACAAAAATTTCAGCATTTATCTAAAAAATACTAAATTGTCGTAAATTAATCGTTAAATTAAATTGTTATAAACTGAAAGCTTGGAAAGAGAGAAAACAGGAATAACAGTATAAATAGGTATTTAATGTATCGTTTATTATGATATTTTGCACGATTGCTCGTATTTGGTCTCACCTACAGAAATATTCATTGCGATCTGAAGCATTCCGGCAGTGTAGAAAAATTAATCGGTTATTTCAAAAATAGAGAGCAATAAAAATCAGAATTAAAAAATTACGGAAAAATAAAATGGCACTTTATCAGCGTTCAAACCGCGATGCAAAATAAATAATTCTCATCGCGCCACCGAATCATATGACGGTATAAAATTACGAAAGTTTCGATTAAATCCACTTAATTGTCGTCGAATCGAGTAACAGCTATCGATTATAAAAAATTTATTTAATATGAATTTTTCGCAGAAAATTGATACGACAGATTATAAGATTCATGATTTTGCTGTAATTTAGCACACTAGAAGATTTAGTTTTTATTTTAATTGGTTAGAAAAACAAGATTAGATCATCCTGATGACTCTAAGCGAAAATGAGACATGGAGTCGTGAGTCGCTTGATAAAACGACATAGAGAGCGGGAGATTCTGCGATTTCTGACATCATCTTAGGTTCAAGGTTTGCCCTGAAGCCTCACCCATTTGACGATTGAATTGCAAACGAGCCGCGAGTTCAATAATCCGTTCACTCGGTGCCCCACGGCAATATTCTCTCTCGTAAATATCCGGGTAATCTGAAAGCGATGTACCAGATGCGAGAATATGCATTTGAGAAATTAACGATTTACCTAAAAAGACTGTAATTTTAAACTAATTTTGAATTCATCAAGATAATTATGATATAATATAAATGTATAATATTTTCGTCGTGACAGTAAAAAAATGTATATGAGAAAGTATATAAAATCTTATGTAATAGTAATAAATTTATTACAATCATTAAAACTTTTAGATCCGTTAAATAAGCCGTAAAATATTATCCGCTTAATGACAAGTTACATAACGTCTCGACGTTCGGACAATGAGAAACAAATATAATCTCGCGCAAGGATTTAGCGGGAATGATGACTCTCTCGCGAGTGGTCTGGCACGATTTCGCGACGGGCCGTTTTTCGGGGAAGTTTGGGGCGGGCGTGACGCTCTTGTCGCGAATCAAAATTGGATTAAAACGGTGAAAATGCGAAATTCTGGGGCAGAGCATGACGGAAGGGCCGGACCCGACGTTCAACGTCAACGGCCCGTGGAGATTAACGTCGGATTAAAATTGCGGCCGGTTATTAGGGCGGATTAATAAACGCGAGTAAATCTTGTTCGACAAGGGGCCATCCCGGATTTCCGGCGGGGGACGCAACGTGTTTCATTTTCCCCTGTTCTTTTCTCTTTTTTTTTTTTACCTCTCCCTCGCGTTTCTCGACGGCATTAACGCCGCTAATGATGTAAGTACGATGAGTTATGCTACAGGATGAATAAGAATTCGATCGGCTGTCAATTCTACTGATGCGCGCTCATGCTATTGAGATTAATTACTGTCAGTAGTTTCCGTACAATAAACATTTAAATGTTGTAATAATTGTATAATCATAGTGCGCGTCACTAAACGTATTGTTCTATATTACGGTTATTTCCGCTAATGGACTATTGTCGCATGAAAATTGTGATTACAATGTTAATATTTGTAACATAAATTATTGTACATAAATTACAAAATAATATATACAAATACAAAATAATACATACAAGCCCGAATACACTTGTAATTTTGCATTGTAATATGAGCGGATATAAAAATGCTTTCTTATGATTTCAGGTTTCAGATATTATGATGATTTTTTCAGATGATTTAATTTTTGGTACAGATACTTTAAAACGGAATTTCGTTTTCAGTGTTACTGTACGCAGTCTGTACATCCTCGTAATTCTTCTCAAACTCGGCTCTTAAAAAAATTAGGCCGTAACGACCGGGTGTAATTAGTGATGCACGTGGTTGAACACGGCGGATCAGCCACGAAGCGTGCCTTCGCAAAAGACAACGGAAATAATAAACTGACGTGGTTGTGAAAGAGAGGGTTGACAAAGATGGGGTTAAAAGAGGAGGGAAAACGAATGTCGATGCCACAGGGTGCAACGGCCTTAAATGCGGGGCCGAAGAACGCCACCATCGCCATCACCATCACTATCATTACTACCACCACTGGCAACAGCAACACCACTAACCACCACGATCCTTCTTTTTCCGAGCACGCTATTGTTATTGTCATAGCTATTATAATTATTGAGTTCATCGTAATACGTCGAGGCCCATTCGCGATTAGTTCCGGCACAGTCGCATGCGGAGGTGACGTGCAATGTTAGCCGGCGATAAATAACGCTGGTATGTGCGAGGACGTGTGTCAGTATTATATATAACGATTTCATGTGAAGATACTTTTATCGTTACGTATAGGTCTCGTAAATTCATAATGTGTATGCTAAGAGAATAATCTTTGTATGAAACTTATTTCTACTTGTTATTAATCCCTTTCATACATTTGTATTATATTATAAAAAAGATATTCGTCACGTTTAAAATCGTAAGGAAATATTCCATAATGCGCATGCCATTTTAAATATAAAAATAATATATTTTTTTTAAAGTTTATAGAAATATTGTACTATAACCATTTTCGTATGAAAGGAATTAATGATTTGTTGTGAGTCGTGCAAAAGTGTAACCATATTAATTCGTTTGACAAATTTTTTTCATATTGTAAATAGGATAAAGAACTGTCAAAATTACACCCACACAGCGTACCACTACTACTAGAAGCTTAAAATGACAATCCACGCATGCAAATAACTATTGTAGGATGATTGAGCGATTATTTTTTGGATGTGGAAATAATACTTACGGCAATTGTGTTCATCCGATCCATCGTAACAATCGTTCACGCTGTCGCAGTATCTGTTACTGTCGATGCACTGTCCGTTTCTGCATATGAATTCGGTTGAAGAGCAGACTACGCAGAAAGAAGATACCAATCATTATAAATAATTTTATTATGCCAGTTATTATAAATTGAGAACTACTATAAATATTTTTATTTATCTAGTTTAAAATGTAATATTCATGAGTTCAAATTGCCTGAAGCAAATATCAGAATAATTTGACACGTAAAATATTATTCTCAAATTTAAACATATTTAACAATAAATATTCTCGACTCATCTCGAATGCTAAATTCAATTTCTTTCTAAAACGAAAAGATGCCATTTCGTTCGGCATCCTAGATTCATATTACATATAAGCAAATTACGTTCGTGAAGAGTTGTGAAGAGAGATTTTTGCATCGAATGCTTTTCTTGAACGTTTACGAGATTCGCCGGATGCTACTTTGCCTCACAACGTACGAATAAACCAATAATGGGGAGAGGTCGGTTGTTTAATATAAATTCTGAGAAGATTGTACATAGCGGCGGATAAGATTTCAAAGGTGATGCAGTTGACAGTAAGAGGCGAGGATAAGGTTGCAAGATAAGAGGTTGTAGGTCGGATAGCGCTTTACTGCACAGACATCGCACTTCTCGTTTATCTCCTTGGCATGTGTCGTCTATAATTCTAGGAATATCAGAATATCATTCCTTTCATATTTTTATAATATTGCAAGAAAGTAAAAATAATTGATTCAATGTTCTAATTTAACAATACACTTGGAAACCTTTCTAAAATATATATGATTGTGCGTACAATTCAGAAAAAAAATAAACTCTTTTTTAATTAATAAATATTCGATATTGAAAAAAAAAAAGGTCAAGAACTTTACATATCAGTCTTCGAAACGGGTATTGCTTTCATTATTGGATTCCACACGTCCCGATTCGTCCACTTATTTTCTCGTATCGCACAAAGCCAATTGTTGTCGCCGAACGATACACCCGAACCGCAAACAGTGGACGCAAATTTTTCGCTGGCTGTTCGTTCGAGGTTCAATGCACGGATCACCTTGCTCGGGTTTCGAAATCAGGAGCGCGCAATCGTTCATGGCTATCCTATTTCAAATAAACATCCACCCGCTCACAAGTCCGCCTCCGATTTCATTCAGGCCGGACGCGTGCTCGTCCGTTTCCACTTGCTGATCATCCGGTCGACGTGGCTGAGTCGCGCCGCGAAACGGCATCTCGTTTTCGCATTTGTCCCATCGACTAATGCGAAGAGGCACTTGTGAGCGTGGAATGCACGAATGGTAAAGCGACTCGATGAATGTCGAAATGAACACGAAAAGTGAAATGAGAGACACGATCTCTCGTCGAATTAAGCGAACTAATTTTGCGCGATATATAAAAGAGGGAAACACTGTAGAAAATTGTACTCTATATATAAAATAAAATAAATATATAATGTAAGTATATATAGAGTAAAGATATAAATATATATAGGTAAGGCTCTTCAATTTTCAGTTATCGAAAAATTATTGTATGAGAAGAAATGTACCACAGCTAATTTAAATTGCTATTTCTTTAAAGTTTATAGCAAATGATTATATTTGTACCAAATACATAATAAATTTATACATATATATATATATATATATATATATATATATATATATATATATATATATATATATATATATATATATATATATATATATATATATATATATATATATATATATATATATATATATATATATATATATATATATATATATATATATATATATATATATATATATATATATATATATATATATATATATATATATATATATATATATATATATATATATATAGTAATACGTGAACGTATGTTACAATTCAAAAATTGAAGAAACTTTCTATAGGTGTTACAAAGTGTGATATGAATGCATGATTTAAAGGCGTGCGCTGAATCTTTCAAATTGCGTAGGTAAAAAATTAAATTACACTCCAAAAAAAAAGGATGTAAGAATCCTCTAGGAATGCACGACCTTTGAAAATCACCAGGAAAAAAAAAGGAATTGCGCGAAAGGGTGGTTTTATCTCGAGTGTCTCGGCAGCGAGGCCACAATATTGCATTCGTCGCTCGAATGGAGGAAGACGGAAGGAAGACGGTATGGTACAGAGACGGCGGCGGCGACTTGGCTTGCCGGGATTGATCACGTTGTATAACGACGACCGGGCATGCTTTGACATCGGAGACACGCTGTCACTTGACAGCGGTACTCGACCCTGGAATCGCGCGCGGCGCGGCAACGCAACGACGCGACGCGATGCAGGCGCGGCAGGAATGTCCCTTAAAGCCCTTTCTATTCCGGCGCATTATGCGTCCCAGGGCAGCGTCATTGTTCAGGTATCTCACGTTACTCAGGTGGCCACTGAGTAGCGAGTGCTGAGCAGCTTGTGCCGCGTTGAAATTCGCACCGCGACCGAAGCGTGACTGCGCGCAATGCAAATCAAACTGGGGTTTGTTTATTAAACAGAGACATGTGCTCGATCTCTCTCTCTCTCTCTCTCTCTCTCTCTCTCTCTCCATCTCCCGCCCTCTTGACGGATCGACAAACCGAAAGCGCCATAAGTCAATAGGATCCTGAACTCGAGGGTTGGGTTTTCCCGCGGTGTGCACTTCATGATCCGCGTTTGTATTAAGAGATTTTCGCACGAACATTTTCCGCTCGACTCGTTTGCGAAGCTCTCGGGGTTTTAAAGAGATACGTTTCGATTTCAGGATGTTAAGTAATCGCAAAAGTGTAATAAATTTCACCTGCGAATAAAGTTAACTCGCGCACATGAATGGAAACTGGCGATAAAAAAGTGCAACGATAGTCGTTTCCGGATAAATGATATTTTTGCGGGTAATATATATTTTTTAATTATTAATTTTGTTTTTTATTTAGCACACACAATTAGCTTCTGTCTTTCTCTTATTCCATATTTTAAATTTATATTATTTTAACTTTACAGAGCTTGAAATTCCTATAGTACTCGTAGTTTAATGGAATAATAGTTCGATTTCGAAGTATCAAATTTGCACGTGTATACGAGCTTAATAGATAGCATCAAATCTCTTTTTGCGCTAAAAATTTGCAAACTACGCAATGCTAGTTTCGTTTGGTTTCGGTAAACATTTAATGGATTTTATTTGATATATATTTTTAATATTAATAAAATCTTACATGTTTTAGATATATATAAATTTTGAAACGCAGAATTATATTCCAAAACAAGGTAACATTAAGATTTCAAAATCTTAATCTTTCCAGTGTAAAGAAGTTTTCTTATTTGCTCGACTTACGTGTATATACATTATTAGAAGCGGAGGAACAGAATTAATGACAATGTCAAGGAACACGAATTTATGAAATATTCGAAGCGTTTACAATTGTGTTTTGCCCAGATCCCTCCACGTGTTCGCGTGTGTGTGTGCGCGGCAGAATGTCGTTCAACAGAATGAAAACTCGTAGTTTTTAAATGTTTTTTAAAAAAAGCACAGATTTTCAAAAAACTCTGGTGTATCTGTAGAAATCACACATCTTTTAAATCATGACAATATTACAAGAAAAAAAGAAACATGACTTTTAACTTCCGGCATACAATATCCCGATGAAATATTCACCGTGAGATGCGAGTAGCGACAACACACAGCGACGGGAAATCCATAGATCAATTGTTAGCGGTACCGAAAATAAAATTGTATCTCTTTGAATACTTAATGCTTGTGATATCAGAGCTATCGATGATGTTCCGCGATGTATTAGCGACGCGTCGGAAATATCGTGTGTCCCGCAGGTACATACGTCCGATAAATCGTGGGCGATTGGGATCGAGGAAAGCATTATTAATCTAAAGCGCACCGCTTTTACTCGTTATTTCAAGCGTCCTTTATACGTATGCCAGCTGTTCGCTCAAGTTTCGAAAGATGAATATAAATACATTTTACTACCGATATATTACATATAACGTAACAGTTTCAATTAATAGACCGATAGCGACTAATAGGTTTACGAAAAACATATTCGCCATAAATTTTATACCCGTAGTCCCGTTACATGTAAGAGATCAAATAGTATTTCGCGTTTTAATAATGCCATTTAAAGTAATATAATACTAAAGAGCAATGTAATGTTTGGCGCATTAATTTACATTTTGATATTTCAAAGTGCACGCCCGCAATCTTGTCGGCTCGCTGCTTTTCGCGAACATTCGGCTCCGTTAAAAGCTGCACGAGCCGTTGCACGCGATACTAATGTCGTCGTTACGATACGTCTAAAAACCGGATGCTCGTGACAAAAAGAAGGAAGGAACAGTACGCGGTGCGCCCCATGTTGCTCTACCCCGGAATCCGACAAGCCGCTGCCTTGTGAATTTAAGGAGAGTACAGCAATTAAGTCGACAGAATGCTCATCACATTTACGAGATTGCCGGTTTACGCGATGTTTCGTGCATGGGAAGAAAATATATCGTACTCTTCAATGCGTAGATAATTACGAAATAACCATCGAAAATGATAAATCAGTAGATTTTAAGATAATAATCATGATTTATTTTTCTTGCTCTAACTAATTTTGCTGTATCGTATGTTATATATTTATATATTCTTCTATAATATTATTTAAAAAAAGAAAAAGATTTTTTTATTATATGTAATAAATTTAACCGATTTATTTTATCTGATTATAATTTTTAGTAGATGAATGTATCGAATTGCCTTGACCGATTTTTATTAGTTTATTCGCGCCTTTTTACGGGACGATACTGTATATTATTCCAAAGACGTTCGCCAGACGTATTCTCATAACAACAACTTGAAAATGTGCACTTTGAAATAGAAGAAGACCAGCGCTTGCGACCTCGCAGCAGTTATCCGTCGCGAGTGCCACTCTAGCCGTAAATTACACAAATAACTTCCCTGTACGCATCTTTGTGGAAGCCCACCTTGTGCACGATTCCGTGCATAATGCGTCTTTTGCGCGCGCGTTAATCAGAATTGAATCATGAAGAAAAAAATGATGGCGAATAGCGGGGATCGAAATCAAAGAAAAGTGGAAGCTATTTTGAAATTCAATTAGATAACAAAAGTGATATAAAATGATTACTGAGAAAAAGATTTAATTTGTGCCTTTTCTTTGAAACATACTTATGTATAAAATTTCCATAAATAGGACAATATTCACAGTAAGAATAATCCTTGCTAAAAATCGGAACAATCTTTTCTTTAATAATTCAATTAAAGACCATAACTTTTCACAAGTCTTGAAGCTTTGACATTAAATATTATATTTCATTAAATATATGTCAAGTAAAAATCCGGTTAATATAAAAAGTTCACCTAAATTTAACTATAAAAGATTATATCATCTATTTATATTTCTGAAAAAAGCATCATTTTTTCGATTGGAGGTCTGAATATATGTTATAACAAACTATATATATTCCGTGTCATTTTTGTTTTAAAAATGTATGCTTATCAAATAAAGTATCACACTCTCTATATACAGATTGATAATCTAATCTGAATTATTGAGTGCAGAAAATTGTAAAATCGGGAAGTAAATGTATTCATCGTGTAGATAATTATACGTATCTCGCTATTGCCGGAGCAAACGTTCTCCAAAACTATCCTGGAAAATTAATATAATAGTAAAACCCTTAAACCAATTTTCGACTAACTGGATTTTATACACGGTCGACTTCGCTCTATTTCGATGATATGCTTAGTTTATTGGTCGATTCACACAGAGATTCATAGAAAGATCACGAAAGCTGAAAACGCTATTTTTCAATTAGTTATCCAATTTTTACGTTAGTGAGAAATAAAAATCGAGATAGAAAACTCACTTGGAAGTTTACAAAGACCGCAATTTCCAAACTTTTCCGGTTTAAGCGCGTTAAGATTAAGAGCCATAAAAGAATCGGCCCATAAAAATGTATATTGTAAACATGGGTCTTTGGGGAACGCTCCGTTAACTCAAGGATAGTGGCGCGGCACAGGACATCCAGTCTCTCTCCTGCGCTGTGAAAGAGCCGCGCAAACTTTCCCATTTACCCACTTTACATACATGGTGTTTTTCACTTAATATTTCATTCTCGCGAATTATCATCTTGTCTGTATTCTGGCGCGGATGTAGCGCAGAAATTCATTTTCGTAGAATTCATATTTATTAATTATAAGCAACATATTAGATATGTATTTAATACATATGGAGAAAATTTATCATACGCACATATAAACATTGACAAACAATCTCAAGACTGTAAAATATAGTAAAACTTTTGAAAGTGTATGTAAGACATATTGAAAAACTTATATTTAAAAAATTAAACAGTTTGACGCGAATAATTTGTATAATTTTTCACATACTAGATCGGACATGAAAATCTCGCATCACGTCGTTTGCGCTGCTGTATCTTAATTTAAGCAAAATGCCTTACACATCTTTAACGATGCAAATTGCACCGGAATATTTAACCGATCGTAAAGGAGGATTTGCCAGCGGCGTTGGTACTTCCATTAATCGCACCGCGTGCGATATCAACCGCGATATAATAACGTGGGATCCGGAAATCATGTACATTCTTGGAAATTATATTATACATGCGTCATAAGGCTGTGATGACCGTATAGGGAACGCGCGTATATTTTTTTTACGGCGTATAAAGCGCAATTAAAAAGCCGGCGGCGGGCGGTTGCACAGCCGCATTTTCATCAAATTAATATTGCGCAACACCCAAGATTGCAGATGCCATGAACCCGTGATATTAAAGCCGTTGTTATTACATGTCATTATTATATTACTATTTGCGTGTTAATTCCTGACGTGATGCATTTGTTAATGGCAATTCTAATTAGACGGTACAGAAGCTAAATACATTCCGTTCAACAGAGGAACGTGCTTGGAAAAACATATGCTTGAAAAATCATTCGTATCGATCTATTCCTGTAATATCATAGCTTAAGCATATTCTTATATATACTTAAGTATCAT
>NW_021853381.1:132159-138357 GCF_003651465.1 Formica exsecta
CTGCTTAGGTGGTGATATTATTCATCTCCAATAGCCATTAGGCGCAAAAGATACGCAAGTATACCGGTTCCCTTACGCAAATGTCATGCAAATTACATTTTACATGGAATTATCGTGTAATTCGTAGTGATGGAATGCATAAAATTGCATACGATAGGATCGAAATATCATATCATATTATGGAAAATCGTTACTCTAACTAACAGCTGGGCGCCGCGCCACGTGCGGTATTTCCATAAAAAAGGAATCGCATACGAGATTATTTATAACGGTACGGGGGAAAGAAAAGAGCGGCCACGCTCTTTTTGCGTCTCTCGTCACTTAAAAAAATCACTCTTGAGTAATTCATCTCCTAGTAGCGACGTAATTTTAATGATGACAGAGCGACGGTATTTTTCCGCGGTGCTCAACGACGCGTTACCGAAATCGTGTATCAACGCCACCGGGAAAAACTCGGCAACGGTATAAAGCTGAGCATATTAGCATGACAAGCAACGAGCATCAAATTGCCGGACCTAAAAGCCGACCCCCCAGGAAAGCGCAGCCACCGCCGTCGCCGCTCTACCCCTGTTAAATCGTCCGTGCTCTTCTAATGGACTTGTCGGCGGCAAAAGTTTCGTCCGGCCTGAAGATGCCACCAGACGCGGTCCGCCTGCGACCCCGCATTTTTCTGACCACCCGGTAAGCGCGGCGTGCGCGACTTTTAAGATACCAATTTTAAAACGTGCGTAATCGGATAAAAAGGGGGAAAAAGGAAGAAGAGACGCATTCCCGTTTTCCGCCGAACGAGACGCGACGCTCTCGTCGCGCGACTTCGTTAATGCGCCCGCAAAATGTGCTCCGCGTGACTTAGATTGGATGAAAAGATGGAGAGAGGCTCTTCCGCGTACACATATATGCATCTATATATTTATAAACGCGAAGCACTTTAGAGTCTTGCCGATGCACAAATGCAAATCTTGATGAGGGACGGCGCAGGCGTGCATATGCGCATTCATCTACATTCGTATATACATACATTCGTAATAGTTGTGCATAGATTTGTCACGTATAATACATTCCGATTTGACATAAATGATAACACACGGTCAGATCAGGTCAGATAAATGGCTGAAATAATCGAATCGAGACCGTTCTACGTGTCGCGTTCGCGCAGTTTTCTTTCTTTTTTTTTTTTTGAGGGATACATATGACAATTAAATTGCCGATTATCTTTGCCGATGATCCTCGCTGATGGACGGATCATGGCAAAAAAGCGCATTAACTTTTTCAGCATTGCCGGAAACGGTCAACAGGAGTTCCGCATACTGGCTCGGCATCCGCAGTTTAGTTAATATTATTGTCACATAGATGGTCGCGATAATCGTTTTATAAAAATTAACATCGATTTTATAAGCGAATTTGCATGAAAAATCCCCTCTCGCCATGCCACGCGAAGACTGCATATGACACGTACGTTGGATATGCGCGCGTGTATGCTCCACATACATACTCACCTACAAATACATGTATATGTATATATACATATATACGACTTCTATCGCATGCATACCGGTATGCATGTATGCTGAGCTGCGGGCATACGCTGTCGCATATAAAATATATCTGCATCATAGATCGCGCGGAAGCGCGCGCGCGTATGTGAACGCGAAACATAAAGTGTGGACGGGTACGAGTACGCCGGGGATTCGACATATTTTAGTGGGCGATTTGCAATTTAAATGTTATAATTAATGACCGTCCCGTCGCAACGCGCGGCGAGCTGCAGAACGGTCGCCGAAAAGTGGCGAAAAAACGCTGCGCTTTAATAGGGCGCTTATAGATAAAGCGCGACGATCGCGCAAAAGTCCGGATCGGCCGATTCGGTTAAATCCGCATGTAAAACCACGTGGCGAAATCTCTTGGGGTCATTTTCGCTGGAAAATGCGATGCTTTCATTATTCTTTGAACGCAGCGTCATTAAATCGTGAAACTCGCCTAAAGGATTCGCGGAAAAGGCTCGCCCCGGATGTTCTGCGAGAGCGATAAATTACATGCGAATGTTGCGCGATATACATATAACTTCGCGAGATGAAAAATAGGAGCGTAGTTAAAGGAAAATATGCATAATCGTATCGAATGACTTGAAATACAAAAATGACGTAATATATTCTCTTCCAAGAGTACTCGCGACCGAACGAACTCGATCGCCCCGGGGGGACCTGGGGCAAATGCATCTCGTAGTAATGTATTTTCATTTAAATCCATAAGAGCGGATTGCATATCCGCATAAATGTTGTTAACATTATTACTTTTACGTTATGGTTACTTGAAACCGCACTGATAACATATCTGTCATATAACTGCGACGAGTCAACGAGGCATAATTAACGCGTCGGTCACGGAGTCATTTAATCCATTTAATAATTCCACTGTTTAAATGTTTACACGGTGGCGGGACGCTCTCAGCATTAATGATGCGTGAAACCGAAACGGCTTAATTGAAGTCTCCCGTAACCATGGTCTATTTTTATAGCACTTAAAAAATCTCTGACAAAATATTTTATGCAAAGCGCTCCCTCTCTCTCTCTCTCTCTCTCTCTCTCTCTAAATATATATATATATATATATATATATATCGCTTTAATATTTTAACAAAATTAATATTCTGATCTTGAAATAAAGATGAGAAAGCATTATTAAATATTTCGTTCAGAAAATGGACATGCCTTGCCTGCAGCAGAAAAATAAATGTGATTTTAGATTTTTCAATCAATTATTAAATGAAAAATAACGTTGAATTCTTTGTTGGCTTCTCTCATTCGATATTTTCGTTGTAATATTAACGGTCTCGATAATTCGCTCTATAAGTGTGATTAGATATTAAAAATTGCGGATGTTTCGTACACTTCTTTAGTCGCTTTTCAATCGTAAGCTTGTGCAGCAACTTTGACGACGCAATCAAAGTCCCCTATTACCCACGCGAATTTCGCGTAACAAGATGCATGCGCTTGCAGCTTGCACGACGGCTATAATCGCGATGTATACAGCAACGTTGAAATATCGACAGCGCGCGGGCGTATACGTGCATACAAGGCAACTAGAAAGTAACCCGGTCGACCTCCCGTTATGCTATTTTTTTGCATCGCTACTCCCGCCGGTGATGGACTCCTGTGATCGAGTCGATCGCTAACCTGGCTTACCTGCCGGTGGCGTAAACGATGGTGTACGTACGCAGCGCAATCGCGTCCACAATCGAGCCGAGCACGGCGCGTCGCAATCGATAAGACGATTGTAATTTATCGTGCCCCGATGACGACGATCTTTTTACTCCCGGTGTGGTCCCAGTGAAAAGGTCGTGGCTGACTAATGGGAATGTCGCCGTGAATGGAAGCTTTGAAAATAATTCAATGTACCTCGATTAAATACGATTCTCGAAATGAAGCACGAGCGAATATTGCGCTCGCGATGTCACGCAATGATCTCGTACATATTATTTAAAGACCGTAAAAAAGCAAGGCGTTCCGAACTCTTACGTGTTACGAATCCCCCCATCGGTAACGGAGAACGAGCGAAAATTAGAGCGCGCGTCCTTTATCGGTTAATTAACACTTGCGAAAATGTAATTTATGCATGCGTGTACCGAACTAAAGTGAGTCATCTTCCACGCGCTTATCGTAATAAAAGGAATCAACATGAGCGTATGTCGCGTGCTCATTAATATCCCGCACGCGCACATCATTGTCCCTCTCTCTCTCTCTCTCTCTCCCTTTTGCTCTTGTGTAAAAATATTTTTTTTATCGTCCACACGATCCTATTTCTTGGGGAAAAACGAAGCTGCGCGCCCGCCTACGAGAAGAAGGGAGAAACACGAGAGCAAGAGTGCATTTTACGGCGGTGCACCTAGCAACGTAACTCGATTGGCAGCCATGTACATTAATGAACGGGACGCAGGCCGTTAAGTCAATCTCGTAGTCATGCGTACATCGAAATGTAATCGTGGACACGAGTTTCAAGTCGAGGAGCTTTGAACGTCACTATATTAATCGTTCGGTGCATCAATGCACGAGCGCGTAAAAAGACGCGGCACAGAAGAGGATACTCTTCCGAAGATCTTCCATTCGACCGCATCTTCGCAATTTCTCTCGATGCTTAATGAACGGAGTGATAGTCCTGCTGTTCATCGACCGAGTTAGCGTCTCGTTGGAATGTTGATAGCGTCGCGTGCGGATCGCGCGGCGCGATAAGCAGCGAACGAGCGAGCCACGCGGAGAATGCACGTGGAAAGGGAAAGGAGTTGGATGTAAAATTGCACGTTTCTTGTTGCCGTTTTCCCTGAATGCTCCCGGTGGCAGTGCTAATTTGCATCGGCGGCGATGCAATTAAGATGCGCGACACGGGCGTGCGAGAGTCGCCGGAGAGCGTTTCGCCGACATATTAAATTAGACAAATGCGATTGGCGGCGGATAAAAATAAAATTATTAGCACACACAAGCGCGCATGAGGGAGTTTATTATACTACTCTTCAATTATTAACATATCGGAGAGTTTGGTGAATTGTTTAAATAATTAGAGAGGTTGGCCGAAAATATCTCTCTGGCTTTTTCAATTTTACATATTTTCATAAAATACACAGATATTTTATAATACAATATCTAAATTAATATATATTTAACATAAATCGTTAGAGATTTCGACGCTTAATTAATATTTCGATATAATATCCATTCTTTATGGCAAAGCTTTTATGTACATTTTCAATTATAATCGATGTTTTATGTGTGTGTTTTGACATTATTACTGCGATAAAGAGATTTAAAAACAATTTTCTCATACACATGGATATTTTTACTTCCTCCTCTTCACGTAATTCAAATATTAAAAGTCTTAATGTAACTTTTATTCGATTTAAGATACCAAGTAATTAAATAAAATTTTACATTATATGAAGAAAATAAATATGTAGAAAAATCGAAAATATCTAGATACTTTCAAAGACGACATATCGCGACAACGGAGCGAAAATGGATACATAAGGATAACTACTCGAGACGAAACGAGATACGACGCCGCGAGATAAAAATGATATGCTGACGAGTTTTATATCTAGTATCTTTTGCAACTATACGATTTCTGGTACTTTTTTTAACTCCACTCGATGATCAGAGCTCTTGAAAGACACTTTCACGTCTTTACATATATCATACCGTTCGATCGCTAAATGCAACCATATGGTTCTTAATCCGTAATAATCCGCAGTACGATCCGTATATTAGATAAATCAAAGTCAGACGGTCGCAGTATTCAGCGTTAAATATAAATGCGAGCTCTTGTCTTCTGTTCTCGAGACAAGCCACGATTGGCATGCAAAAATATATTTCACCGTAGCGAATCATGCTATCTCGAGGATATATCTGGCCTCGCCGGAAAAATTCTCGCGATTATTGTTCTAACAAATACGCGCGTTACGTTATATCTAAAAATAAGCAAGTAACGCATCGGTACTCGCGATAACGCGTGCTCGTTTACATCATTCGATCTACAATATAACAGCTCACCTCACGCGTTAGAGGCCATGAATAAACACGCCATCATCCACTCATCCCGAATGATCGACAGGGATTAAGATGCGCGCGTTAACGAAACGCATCATGCTTTTCCGCCCTGGATTCAGCTGCTCTTCGCGTCGATTTGATCCCATAAAATAAATTCGCCCTTCTTTCGCGATGTTCAGAAGCGCAAACAAATAATGTACGTATCGATCCTTTTCCACTTGCATCTATAGATAACATGACACAGATATTTCTCCACATATGCTTCTATGATGCATTAGCACATAAATCTGTCGCAAATCTTGTAATGATGTACGAATTATGTCTTTTGCTAGTGCCATATATGTACTCAGTTTGATATGATATCTCTCTACGTTGCCTCTCGTAAGAGCGCGCAGAGCCGCAATAAAGAGAGTATAATTTAATTTTTAGCCGCCTTATATGCCGCGCGTTTTCGCAAACTCGGCGGTAGATGCGGATCTCGCGGTGCAACGAGTGCAGTAAAAGCTGATGCGTTGTATGAAATATGCGAATAAGAATACCTGGAATGTAGATAAAAAGGTATCACATGACTCTCGGTATCTGACGAGAGCAAGAGGTATTCGCCGGAGCCGCAAAGAGAGAAACTTTACAGACTTTCGTTTCTCGTAAAAAAAAAAAAAAAAAA
>NW_021853381.1:138894-175518 GCF_003651465.1 Formica exsecta
AAAAAAAAAATGAAAATCATGCACGCTTGCGCGCGCGAGACAAAGAATACCAAACTATTGCATCGACGAAAAATTTCAACAATTTGCGTTCGTGAAGGATTTTTTTTTCTCCCGATATTGTCTTTCTCAATTTCAGGCCATTTGTTTAAGCCTTTATTTCCGCCTCACATTTCCGTTCGCAGACTAAAAAGCTCGCGAGAGCAGCCGGTAAAAATTTTTACGGTTACGTCCACTGTATTTACGATATGATAACCAGAAGTGTATAGTTCGAAAATTATGGGCCATGAGATATAGAAATACAGCCGCGGGTATCCATTCGATTCGGTTGCTTCGGTAATCTTTGGCACGAAAAACCTTCGCGATTTACGAGTGATTCGAATAATTCATCTTACACCTTCGTACATATTAGCAAATATATTGATAGTTCTTGATATAATTTTTACATAAATATCTAAAATTGAAAAATTATAATACACTTAAAAAAATAAAGAAATACTTTTATATTTGTTGTGCTATTAATTACTAAATATTTTGAATTTAATAATATTCGAACTGTATCAGTTTTATTTTATCAGTTATTGTATCTGTGTATTAACAATTAAAACATACAACACATATTGTACAATTCAGCTAATCCTGTCACCGACAGAGTGTTTTAAAAATATTTTGTGAAAAGATGTATAGGAAATCCGAGAGATCACACATCTAAATCTATGGGAGGGTGACCCGAATTGTCGGAATCCACATGTGTAACGGAAAGATGGCGACCCGTCCGGTTTATTGACCTCTCGCTATATTGACAGTTTAAAAAGTGGATCGATCGTTGGATGGGCAGGTAGTACGAGCATCGGGATGAGGGAGAGAGGCGGTGGACGTGCCAGACGAATTCTAAATACGATTCTGAGACAGAGAACACGCGGCCGTCCGTCAGTTATCAAATAAATGGCGGCAAAGAGGAGGCGGCCGGCATAGCCAGGTTGGAAAACGATAGCGCGCAACGGTTATGAAATAACGATCGCCGGGGCTCGTCGGTCCACAACGTGACACGTATACACGACCCGAACATTTATTTATCGACAATTCGTTTTACCTGGTCCGTTATTTACGGCACTCGTGGGCGGAGAGAGAAAGGGTGATGGAGAAGGAGAGGAAAAGAGGGAGGCAGTTGAGCCGGTTATCATATCGTCGTCGAAACATCGGTCGAAAACCGGACATCGTAGTTACGTCAATTGCCTATATCGGCCAGCTCTAGTGACCCTTCGTCATAAGCACAAAATTTGTTGGATGTATAAATTGACGGCGAGAGATTGAGGCCGTCCCGGCTTTGAAAAGAATACCTGCGTCGCGAATATTCGACACATCTCATCGATTATTTAATGCGTAACATGTAGAAAATGATAGTTGCTTAATTACGCGCGTACAAAGGTTTTGCTAATAAAAGAGGTTTGTTCGCGTTGCTTGAAATTCCCAAAAAGTTCTGCACTGAAAACGAGATAAATATATATTCGGATGTTGAAGAAAGTGAAAGCAAAGATACTGAGTGCAAAAAGTTCAAGCAACGCGAATGTCGGAATCCACATGTGTAACGGAAAGATGGCGACCCGTCCGGTTTATTGACCTCTCGCTATATTGACAGTTTAAAAAGTGGATCGATCGTTGGATGGGCAGGTAGTACGAGCATCGGGATGAGGGAGAGAGGCGGTGGACGTGCCAGACGAATTCTAAATACGATTCTGAGACAGAGAACACGCGGCCGTCCGTCAGTTATCAAATAAATGGCGGCAAAGAGGAGGCGGCCGGCATAGCCAGGTTGGAAAACGATAGCGCGCAACGGTTATGAAATAACGATCGCCGGGGCTCGTCGGTCCACAACGTGACACGTATACACGACCCGAACATTTATTTATCGACAATTCGTTTTACCTGGTCCGTTATTTACGGCACTCGTGGGCGGAGAGAGAAAGGGTGATGGAGAAGGAGAGGAAAAGAGGGAGGCAGTTGAGCCGGTTATCATATCGTCGTCGAAACATCGGTCGAAAACCGGACATCGTAGTTACGTCAATTGCCTATATCGGCCAGCTCTAGTGACCCTTCGTCATAAGCACAAAATTTGTTGGATGTATAAATTGACGGCGAGAGATTGAGGCCGTCCCGGCTTTGAAAAGAATACCTGCGTCGCGAATATTCGACACATCTCATCGATTATTTAATGCGTAACATGTAGAAAATGATAGTTGCTTAATTACGCGCGTACAAAGGTTTTGCTAATAAAAGAGGTTTGTTCGCGTTGCTTGAAATTCCCAAAAAGTTCTGCACTGAAAACGAGATAAATATATATTCGGATGTTGAAGAAAGTGAAAGCAAAGATACTGAGTGCAAAAAGTTCAAGCAACGCGAATAAATCTAAGGTTTCGCATATGGTACACTTTTTAGTCAATGCTGGATTTACGTAGAATGATTTTAAGGTCTGATATGAATAAGACGTTTTTATCTCTGCTTAGCAAAAAATGATGAATGTTAAAAGAATATTCTCTTTTTACGAGAAAGATTTCACCCTAATAACGTAAGATTCTAAGCCGTAATTTATCGATTGTGTCGGACAACGTTAAATTAATTTTCAAGAGGTTTTTCGTAATCTTGAAGTAAAATAAGACGAGTTAATGTTCCAGAGTCATTAACTTCTTGTACCGAGATATATATCCTTGACATATATTTTACATTATAGCTTTTACAGACTGCAACACATATTTTACATAGTTTTTAAAGCGAACTATTCTTTTGTTATCGTTATCGAAGCACGGTCAAATGGCCTCCTTATCGATACTACACACTTACTCATGCAAATTGTGTGCTTCTAAATAATTTACTCGCAAATGTAGGATTCTGTTCGACGACAGTTGTAATACCCTGAAATATTCACGGACGTATGATTTTTTATCGCATTGAAACAAACATATAACGCTCTGCTGCATGTCAATTAATTAAGATAGAAGCCGCATTTAGAGACCATTACATTATTAAACTTTGCATCAGCTTCTATCGAGCATTGCCAAAACGTCGTTCCATGTAGCAAAATTTTTTTATATTAATCTAGATTAGATTTCTCTCAATATCGAGAGACAGCTTTTACATTATCCTCGATATAAATCGTGCGGTATTACTCGCACCGTGACTTCGAAACGCTTTCGACCTTCGTTATTCACCGGGTGTAATTAATCTCGCTTAACTCACGCGTCAAAGACGGAGGAATCGGAGAGTAAAAGTAGCGATCCCACATTGTCAGCGATAAATGTACCTCCCCTGCCCCCCCCCCTCGCGTAAAGTGCACTTCCACTAGTTGCGGCTTCGTACCCTTTGCGGCTTCGCCCTTTCTTTTTTTTTTTTTTTCGCCGCGTCTGCTGGATGTAAATGGCCAAGTTAACGCGCGCGTGCACACGTGCGTTATGTCACCGGCGTAAACGTGCGCGCGCGCTCCAGCTCGGTGAGTTCATCGCGAGAAATCGACATGCACATCACGGAAAATAAGTGACATCATCTAGCATCTGTTAAAGTTCGCGATCGTGGCGGAATGTATGTATAATACGGTCGTTCGTTTTTCAGCGTCACTGACGAATTCGATTACGATTTTAGAGAACATCCGGGTATAATTTCGCGCACGATCTAACGCGCTATATTCGCGCAGCTATAAGCCATGAATGCGCTCGCGACGCACATTTCCATTATTCATACGCATACGTAAACCGTGTATTACGTCGTTCGCCAAGTATTCATAATTAAATCTACTTATGATCCAATTGTATTTAATTAAAATGCGATATCACATACGCATGAATTGGAAATCCGCTCGACATTTCGCTAATGCTCGCGAGAAAGAGAAAGAGAGAGCGAGACGAGGTACTTTTCATTAAGCTTCAATTTAAGCATGACGCGAGGCGAAGCGAGCATGATTAAAGCGCGGCGTGCAAACGTTTTGTAACAACTAATCTCGAGTCGCCGCTATTCCTTGAAAACGATTTGTTGCCTGTCCCTGTCATTGAGAAGGCGGATTAAATTTCACGATTGCCCGACGAAATGTCAAACAGCACGTGGTCGGTAATGGCTTGCGTTCAACGATGACTTCTCCAAGGGACAATGCGAGGGCGGATACGTGGCGTACGTGGGAGAGTCGTCCGTTCTTCAAGGAAAGAAGGCAGACGATGCTGACAACAGTACGCGTTGCGAATTCTGTGTCAATGTCAGAAATTCGCTCACGCTCGCAGAGAAGCGTGTCGCAGATCAGTATAACGAGGATCGGTGGCCTCGTTATGTTACTTCGCCGCAAATCTAATTAAGCATTCTGATGAGGGATAGGATAATAAGGCTATCTCGAATGGACGGAAATGAATTATTGCTGCGAGAAGAGCGATGATAAATTCGAATATCTACTTCGACCATATAGCTGTTATTTAGGTTCATTAAACCTGACCGTGTATTTTCCAAAAATATCGTATAAGTAAATATAAAAGAATTTTTAGCGATGTTCGCGTAGAATTTATGCAACGCGTATACTTTATGCAACACCGTATGTATTTACCGCCTCATCTCGCACAAATCGATTCTCGCCGTTAAATACTTAAATAGCAACGTGTACAGTGTACGTTAAAAAATTTACGGATGATATCGACAGTCAACCAAATAAGGATCACACAAATATTTGGTTACACCGCGCCATTCTGCCGATAATCCATTATGTCGTGAAATTTTTAGCATGCTCGCCGATCGGTTTTATCAGCGACGAGCTGTATCAATGTTATGGTAAGAAAATATAAATCGTCGTAAGTCCCAAGTGAATCCGAGAATAAAGACCGCTTCATTAGCATCGTTTATTTGTGCTACTTTAAACTGTTATGATTTTTGTGGCCAGCGATTAAGAGAATAAGAGTTATATATGCTTAGCTCATGTTTCGGTGCTGCAATGATCCAGCTTGCTATAGCTTCGAATTGCCTCGATTGTTTAAATTTAGGCATCTATGTCATTCAAGATCGATTACGTCTATTGGATTTCAAGCACGTTTCTCAACATTGTATTATAATCTTGGACGAGGGTAACAGCTTCGGTAAATTTAGGATTGCGTCACCGCGTGATCTCTCTGAAAGCCAGTCTCTCTCTCTCTCTCTCTCTCTCGCCGTGACACATCCACCTCGATAAATCGCGTTGGGATGAGACCGGGTGGAGATCGGACGTGGGTGATCCGATACAGCGACTCGTGTGTGTGTCGAGCGTGGGAGCCACAACGGGTGCCACAAAATCTAACGTTTAACGCGCGTGATTCCTGAAAGCGTTTGCGATCCGGCGGCGGCTGCTCCTGTCGCGACGCTTATGCAACCGTCTGAAACTTATGGCCATTGAGCGTCGCCACGGCTATCATCTGCGTGCGTGACGCTACCTTTAATGCCCGCGTTCATCTTGCCGTCCGTCTTTTATGACGATCTTGCGGGAGACAACGTATCGTTCTCACTTATAATCGCGCGTTTCGTGCGGTTTCGCTCCCGTCTATTTTCTCTCTTGTTGCCGTGTGGCGATGATATCATCGCGAAGCTCCGACCCTTGGTGGATGTTTTGAATGACCATTGACCACTTTTGATAGATGACTACATTGCTAATATTAGACACGAGTAAATTGGGCAATTGTCTCGCGTGTCATATTTTTAGAGACGCTTAACGCTTTCAAAGTTCATGAGAATTTCTAAAGATAATTTAGTTATAATAAGAAGTACATCAACAAATAAAGTTACAGAGTCAATGCAAATGTAGAAAAAATTAGAACCAATTGCTAAAAGATAGTCCACAGCATGCAATAATAGATCAATTAATGCTTTGTTTGTTTTAAGATATTCGAGTTGCAAAGTATTGCAACTCGAATATCTTAAAACAAACATCAGCGACGGATTTAAATAAACTGTTTAATTATACAATAAATCTTCCTAAATTAAATAAAACAGTTCTAGAAAAAGCGAACTATATTCATGCTATATTAACGACAAATTGGAGAGATTATTCTTTTAATTGCTACAACTCAAATATTTATAGTGTTTTTCAAGTTTACGGTTGATATGTTGTTATCAAATAAACGGAGGTTTACGAGAAGGATAAATTCATCAAGCTAAGTATTTCGGTTAATAACTTCCACATGTCATAGAAACCAAATGCAATCCTTGCATGCGCGTCACGCGTTTTATGTGAGATCTATTTTCATCTCTACTGACCGGAAGAGTAAGAACGTGAGTGAATTGTTTCATGCTCAAGACCTTGTGTGAATCCACGATAGAAAAAGGAAACTTGCTCGTGTCAGCTATTGCTTACAGTGGTTTTAGATTCGTTGAATGCAAAACGCTCTCTTTACTCACATTAATGTAATAAAAATGTATTTGAGTATTTAGTATATATAACGTTATAAATAATTAATTTGACAGATGAGAGATACGAGATGCATTAATTTTAGATCAAAATTATCTATAAACCTTCCAAATCCTTCGATTATCAAAATTGAAATTTTTATAAATTTGTTAATAATAAACGAAATGTAAAGTGAATAACTGGAGCAACCTCTTAATAATTCTTCGTGAAATCGGAGTTTCTTCGCAATTTGCGAGAGCGATGGCTTTAGATCGGAGATGAAGCGAGAACTCGAGATACGCGGATTTTGAATTTCGAGGCGTGGGATGTGGATCGATCCTGGGATGCAAACAAAGAAGAAGAGATATCGGATAAAGATGTATCATCGATTACATCACGAGATAAATATCTTAACCGTAACACTTGCACGCACCTACACGTTCTGTTCCAATATGCATTAACCCGCACGATGTGCCAAGGTAAACGCGGACGAATAATTTATTGTGCTGTCACGACTTACGATATCGAGCGTCCACTATTTACCGTTTCGGTACGTACGATGTATATACATCGTCTCGCCTTCGAAACAAGCCTCTCATCGCCAGGTCGAGTCTGCCGTGCTCGGCCCCGACGCGATCGCACTTAGCGACAAACTTGTATAATCGGTCGTCGTGGCGAGCGCACTGTCAAGCTAGAAAGTTGTTGCGCTGTGATTTGTCGCCTCGCCATTGAAAAGCTATGATACATTGTAGTCGTGACATGCAACTGCGTATGCGTTTGTATTTATCAAAGAATAAAATATTAAATTGATCAATAATTGCTTTATTAAATCCGGATATTCTAGAGTATTATTTATTTTTGTCAATATTAATATTAAAAACAAAGCTTCTTTTATGAGGAAGCAAAAACAAGAGCTCTGTGATATATAAATATATATGTTTATTTAATAATATATTAAATATGCATGTCTATGTGTAAATATATTTTTTTATTTTATTTATATACTACGATTATATTTTTAAGTATGTCTATGGAGAAAAGCTCTGCTCCAAGCGGATTTAAGTACAGAAAAGTACAAATATAAAATGTCATTCAATAAACAATGAATTATGCATAACAATATATACGAATAAAAATAGCATTTACGTTATTCAAAAATCAAAAATTTGAATAGCAAGAAATCGTATAAGAGAGAATATTTAACTAAGAAGTATCATTTCTATTTTTATCTAATGTCTTTTTCGTTCAATCTGAGAGAACTCAAACACATTCTAGGAAATGAAACAAATCTCTATTCTACTCTATCTTACTCTAATTAGCACATTAATCGAGCTATGCAATCGTGTGCCGGATGAAAAGGCGAATGATCTAGGCGCGTCATGCGTGAAGAAGTTCCGCGATGACAGGTCTATTCATTCGACAATAAAGAGAAGTAAATCATTGGGTCGGCGGCCGCTTCTCTGGCCTCTCGTAAATATCGTAATTTAAATGACCGCAATGATGAGAAGCAACGCTTGCACATAGTGTGTAGGGCCAATTAAAAATCGCTTAACAAGCGTTACATCGACGATATTCGGGTTGAACCGACCGGGGATTTATGCCTTGGAAATTATGAATCAGCGCACGACGCGGATCGATGATGCATCGACCGATGCATGACGCGCCTCATCTCTTTAGATATTCCTATCGATTATAGAATATTATCGATTATAAGATATAAGGATCTCCGTGAGAATGTCGGAGAAATTAACTAAAGAAAAAATAACCTCATGCCATTGACATTTTTTTCTGCTCATTACGCTCTCTTTGAATTGTATCTTTCATCGACCTTCGAACGAGATAGAAGCAGAAGGAAGAGGACGAGAGGGAGAGAAGGAGCAGCAGAATTTGATAGAGACTACAGGGAGGGTCGTAGTCGTGTGCGACAGTGGAAAGCCGCGACTACGTGTGTGTCCCTAGTAAAGCATGTTTACTTCGAGGGACGCGAAAGGCAGCCTCAAATCTAATAAGTCCCGAGAGCAAATATCTCTACGGAGGAAAACGTCGTTTTACCATGGTGGATATATTTCCGACATTTTGTTTTTTCGTACATTGCGCGGTGGCTCTTCGTGCGCTGCGGAATATCTGGCGATTTTCTCTCGACGGTCGTCGCAATCAACGATGTTAGCACTCGATGATAATTACAACAATGATTACAATGAGATCCTGCACGATAGGAGTCCGAAAAATGTCGTGAGAACATTCAAAAGATACTCTAATCTTTTGGATGTCCAGCTTTTTGAACATTTTTCTGTTCTTTGGGAGACATTCCTTTATTTTCTATTTTATTTATATTTAAGCGTAATGATACTTGATGAGAATAGATGAAACAGGAAATCTTATTGTGTTTAATTTTAAATTAATAGTAATTTAGCGAATATCACAGTTATAAAATTAACTGCTGTGCACTTTGATAAACCTGTCAAGTAACATTGGTTTTCTAAAAATCGATCGTTCAACTTTTGTATCCACTGAACCACCGATAACCGTACACTTTTTCGCTTATAACATAAAGAAGAAATTACCGTTGCATGAAGCCCTGGCACAAAAATGATGTTCGAAAAAGTGTTGGACGCTATAGTGAAAATATCCAGAAAAGCGCTAACGTTGTCTCTATCCGAGAAATTGATAGTTACATTGATATTTACAGAGTGAACCAAACGCGCCGTGACGGGAAACCATCGATATTTAAGGCGGAGGAAAGATACTCGGCCGAGTAAGCATCGCGCTGCTACTGAATCGTTTTAGTCGTTGGATCCCGGGCGAGATTTCGCGATCTCGAGATTTTGTGCACCGCTGCGTCCTCCGCGAGCCGGAAGTACTACCTCATACTCGGCACTTCCGGTCGGGAATGTATCTTTGAGAGGAAGGTTTCTTACGGCAATTCGTTCAACGGCATCCCACGCGAGATCGATTGGTCAAAGATTCTTGTACGGCTACGAATTTATGGCATTAATTATTGTTGCTTTTATATTTTTGTCTGGTTCTTTCACCGATATTGAGAGACGAGATTGAATGACACTCGTCCGTAAATAGAAAAATGCTCAACTTTTTTTCATTAAGACAATCTGACTTGCTCTTCAGAGCGATTACGAGCTTGTATGTCATTCGAAAAGTATTTGTATCTTATTATTAGACTTTTTCAGATTTTGAAATCTAAAAATTAAATGCAAGTATGGAAAATGTTCGACAAAATATTGCAAATATAATATGTATATATATGCATAATATATATTCTAGTTTAATTTTAAATAAAGGTATAAATATATAAACAAATCGGAATTAATTTTTTTATTCTAATAAAGATTATTCTTGCTGCGAATTTATTTCAGAGGAGAAAAACGAGTCATACGCGATGACACTATGATAATGACGGTAAAATAAATCGGTATTGATATCGGAATATGCAAGCAGCGCAATTGATTTAACATACAACTTTTGTGACGTAAGCACATATACTAATAATCAATAAATAAAATTTATATCATATAATAAAATTATGTAAAGATAAATTTTTAGTTCGATATAATTATGGGATTTGTCATACATGTCTGTTTGCACTTTTTATCATGAACAGATATGTCATATATCAGACAGTCGAAAGAAAAAGAAAGGAACTAGTACAATCAATATCCAGATATAACACACAATTATTATCATTATCGCTGTAAGAATTGGATATTGACATGCGCGATGAAAGGCGATGACAATTATACAAAGATAGTATTTGTGCAAAACATCTCTATTAAAATTAATTGTTTATCAATCAAGCCGTTTATTTCGATATATATAATATCACAATAAACATTTTAATGATCGCATTAAAATCGTTATATTATTACATTAATTTGTATCCGTATTACATTTCATCATCCGTATTGCATTTCAAAAATTACGACTTATACCATTTTCAAAATAAACGACCGAATATGTCAGTGTTTCGACCTCGATTCTGTTTAACAAAACGAATGTTTGAAACGCGAGAACAGAGTTACAGGAACACCTTCTCGGGTCTTCCCGACACGCGCTTCTTCGAAACACTAACGAGTCTGAAAACTATTTAAGTTGGTTTCAATGCGAGCAGCCTTGCCGATCAATCGTGTCTTTCCGTGCTTTCCATCTCGTGTATACTCGCATTCGCGCTTGCTTGAGCCGAAGCTACAATAGCGAGAAGCCGTATTTTCATTTAGATAAGAACAAATTTGTTTTGAATTTCGTCGCGAAACTATCGAAGATCGTTCGAGTGAATCCGCCCGAGAAAAGGCAGACGACGGCATACTTGGTGAATCGATCGTATAGACACACTCGGTGACCAATATTTACGGCTATATCCTTCTTAATTCGCTTTTAAAAGACAAAATGTTTTTGCGCATGACAAATGTTTTTGCAAAATTGGCGGAACACAAGCAAATAAATACGTACAAAAAATATATTGTGTTTATCTTATAGAGCTATTTATTTTAAAAAATTAAAAAAATATTTAACATTTAAAAATATTAAACATTTAAAAAATCAATCAAAATCTAATGCTTTTCTTTCTCTGCTTTTATCCTTGATATTGTTGTTAGTTTTCCATTGTTACTAGCAAATTTAAAGCTGAACTATTCTTGCTCGAATTATACACGATATATTAATAATACAAAGTTCTCACTCTCGTAAATTCTGACATCAGAGCTTGAGTTGCAAGTTCCTTAATTCATAGTTTTACGAGGTTGAACGCGACAATAAAATAAGCACGAAACATTTCACAAGTGAAATAGAAGGGTAAATCTCGCAAATGAAATAGTAAGATTTTAATTGTACGATCGGTATAAAATCGGATCTCTTAACAACGACATTTTACCTATGCATTTGATTTCTTTGACAAACTTCAAACGCTTTTTTTCTTCGAAACGTTTTTTCTGTTTGAATTTCATTGAATTTAAATATGCCGACGTAACCGAATGGTCACGGAATAAATGCGAATTTTTTCATTCCCCTTCTATTCTGCCGCCTTTTCTATTCTTTGTGCTTGCTCGTCACTAGTAATATTCAATCACTGAATTAATTAAACGATGTTAATCGGTACACTTCAATTGTATTTACCGGAATAATTTCTACCGTCTCTCATTTTTCAGAGCGATTTATGATCGCAAAACTGATCAAGTGGTTATTTATTTTTATTATCGAAATTTTTATTTTTCAATCATTTTTAGACTTGAATATTTCCATCAAATTTTCGAAAGACCTGTTATAAATGTGACGTGATAAAAGTGACAAATCTCTTCAATTTTAGCTTATAAATAAACAAAAAAAAAAAAAAAAAAAAAAAAAAGATAAAGAAATAATTATGAAAGAAATGATATATTTCCTGATCTAATTTTTATTTAATTTATATCTTATTTTTGCTTTTTAGACGCAATTTATAATATCGTTTCTGTTCGTCTTCGGACAACTAATTTACCGTTGCTTTGGAACAAGGTCGGAAAGCGAGAATAAGACGAAATGCAACGAATAGAACAAAAGCACAGTATATGTTATCTTACAGTCGAACGAGTGCATGTGACTTCTATAAAAATTACCATGATCGGCCACGTACGCGGCCGATGTGAAACCGAATGTAGTGTGACTCACAAATACGTGTGTACAAATCGAATGCAGCGAACGAGACGTGTGTGCCTATAAAAAATGCAACAGAGGGATATGGATTCGCGAGTTTCAGCCACGCGCATGTTTTGATTAAAAAAATGTTGCCTCTAAGAGCTGTGAAGCTCGTCAAAATCAAGTGCTCCGATTAAGAGACGCAAAAATAACGGAATTTTATGGTGTCTTGCATTTAATGCATAAATTAGAGAAACGAGTTTTTATCTACTAAAATGGTAGATAATTATACGGGAATAATTTGATGCAGGTCAAGGATGACATATGCGAGGCTATGCGTTTCTGTGTCTATCCTTCTCCTTTAATGATCGCGCGCTATACTTCCGCTATCAAAATTGACCATGGTGAGAACTGTGCGTTTAATATCGTCGTAAAACCTGACTGTTTTGAAAACAAATCCTCGTACTTTGATCTACTATTTCGCATGAGAAAATCTATTAACAGTGAAATTACGATGTACTTTCTCTGAATGTGAATCTCTTAATTCACATTGCGTTCCTGGATATACCTTGCATATTTGATCGATTTTCAATTTTGCTATTTGTTGACGACAATTTGTCAACAACCAATAGAAAATATTCTTTTTTCACGTAGGTATTCATAAATCGTTGACCACAACATATAGTATATATTGTCTTTACGTAAACATGGCTAAAGTGCAAGCGACCCGAAAGTATTTTGCTTCATTCTGGCAAGAAATCAGAAAAAACCGCACAACAAAGTTAGTACTCGAATTAATCAATATACACAGTATACAGTCGGTATACAAACGAGTTATGTAGACTGCCGTATATAAAAGTATAATAAAAGGCACGCAAGCCCTATACAAGAGCGAACTCAACGATATATAAGCAGCAATCGATCCCGGTGCGACAATTTTTAGACGAAATGCATGTTAGAAAATAACTCTAATGTAATTAATTCTATACAAGATGATATGTAAATTTATATCAAATCTTGTAAAAGAAGATATGAAACCAATGTTTGAAAAGAGCCAATGTTTGAAAAAAGCCAATATTTGAAAAGAGTTGCAAAGTTTAATTAAATTTATAAAATTATATTTTTTTTCCTTTTCAAAATACGATGTATTGATTACACCAACAGGTCAACTGTTTGTTCGATTAAAAAGTAATATTTTAAAAATAATAATCAATTTGCGAATGTATTAAGCTCTATTTGCAGAAATTTTAAAGGCAATATTCTAGAAAATCAACGCTGTAAGGAAATCAGGACGGATCACAAGACGCGGTTTACGCGGACGCTCTTTTTATCGGCGCTTTTCTGTGGGCCGGTGTGGCACAAACGAGGATTAGGAGTTGTACTAAACTAACGAGAGCAACAACGTCGGGCCGGGATCGCCGACGCATAAATGCAACGCGTCGTTAACACCGGTTATGGAACTTCCTAGTTTCTTGCCCATTAGCCTGGGCCTCTGTAACGGGCGGTCGTTGGCCGCCCCGCGAACTTCTGGCCACTACTTTACCGCGCAATCGTAAATGTATTAATAAATAATAACGAACTTGTGTGCCCCCATATGCTCGCCCGATTTCTCTTGTACGTACCTGTCCTTCGCCTTTCGTCAGCAACAACTACGAGCTCTATGTTTTGCCCTCCATGAATGGATTTCTACCATTCTCTCAAGTCATTTTCCTTGTGGTAATTAAACTTGAGTTTGTAGATATTTGTTTTGCATTATGCTCCAATTTAACATTCGCTAATGTGTATCATTGATTAATATTACAATAATCGATAAGACAAATATATACATTTGTACATCAAGAAATCACACATATCGTATTCTTATACAAAAATTTAATTAATTTATTAACTAAATCACTAGCTCTCTTTTATTTATTTCAAAAGATTTAAATTTTTAATTTAAAAGAAAATTAAAATCGATTGTCGTAATAAGAATTTTATTATATTTAATAATAATTATTATTAATAAATATTATTTAATAATTAAATAATTAAATATAATTACATCTTTATATTAGAGTTAAATATTATCAATGATTTTTTTCTTTTAAGTATCTTTTTTCTATAATAAATCACAATGTGGTATTTGAAGATTAATTTGGTTATATAATGCAAAGTTATTAAATTTTCATGAAATACAAAATAATTTTTATATATATATATTGCTTTTGTTTAATATCTCTGTATCTAAATATTGAACATTATATTTCGGGATATAAACACTACAGTGTAATAGGGTGCAACTACGAGCTTTCAGCGCCAGCAGAATGGAGAGAAAGTAGAATGGAAAAATTGGAAAAAAAAAAAAGAATGCGTCATACCAGCGCGGAGGGGGTAGCTACCGGCAGCTTTTATATTGCGTACATTTTATAGTGGCCGCATCTATATATATATACATATATATGTATATATACACACACACACACACACATATGTATGCAGTGCGCGTTTATCGTGTTACCCATTTTATTGTTTAACACATATAAACAGAATTTTGTCCCAATTTTTTATTTTTAAACTATTTTTCTGTGGAGACAATATGTCACCCTATAAACTCAATCCCATTAAATCAAAATGTTTTAAAATCCATTAAATTAAAATCTTAATTACAGTCTTAATTCGCATAAACTTGTACTTTGTTACAAAGAATGGCAAATCGGTCAAACTTTTAAACTGTGTAAGAATTTAGAGCCTTATATTGTAAGGAGCTCTCTCTCTCTCTCTCTCTCTCTCTCTCTCTCTCTCTCTCTCTCTCTCTCTCTCTATCTCTCTCTCACATAAATACTCTCTCTCTCTCTCTCTCTCTCTCTCTCTCTCTCTCTCTCTCTCTCTCTCTCTCTCTCTCTCTCTCTCTCTCTCTCTCTCTCTCTCTCTCTCTCTCTCTCTCTCTCTCTCTCTCTCTCTCTCTCTCTCTCTCTCTCTCTCTCTCTCTCTCTCTCTCTCTCTCTCTCTCTCTCTCTCTCTCTCTCTCTCTCTCTCTCTCTCTCTCTCTCTCTCTCTCTCTCTCTCTCTCTCTCTCTCTCTCTTCTCTCTCTCTCTCTCTCTCTCTCTCTCTCTCTCTCTCTCTCTCTATCCTTGTAGCACTTAAAAAAATATTTACAAAAGTCTATGTCTTTACTTTTTAAATATAATAAACTCTTATTTTTAGAAAAAAAGGCAGGCGTTCTGGCTGCCACAATTGAGCATCTTACGTGTTACATCAAATATTTACAAATCTGTATTGTTTAAATACTAAGTGCAACATGCATGCAAGTTAAAAAAAAATGTCAAGATTTATAAGAAGAAACGCCAGACAATTGTTCCATTTTGAAAACAATATTTAAACGCCACTGTATTTATATCCATATATAAATGTTATAATATAATCTTATAATATAAGGCTCTAAATTCTTACATAGTTTAAAAGTTTGAGTGATTTGCTATTAGATAGATATATATCTATCACGCGTAAAAGATCTCTTCCCCTTAACGTTATTTCTTTCGTTTTTTCTCGCCTCTACTTATTATAATATAATCTGGGGCGAATGAAACATCGCAAGATTTCTTCTGAAAATGCATCGTGTGCCCGACATCATGCAATTAAATGCCAGCACTGTGACGCAAGAAAGAAAGATTAGGAATAAAGGAAGAAAACGGATGAAGTCCACGAGAGCAGGATAAAAAAAAAATAAGAACACTATAAAGGTGAATGGAAAGAAAAAGAGAAATATGGAAATAAGGAAAATTGTTATCACAAATACTGATAAAGCAATGCCATCTTGTCGTGAAGTTGTCGTAAACTAAGAAAAATAATGAGTCTTTAGGTGCACAAATCCATATAAATAAAATGAACAATTTCTTTGTCATGTAAAATTTTCAATACGAATTATTTCTTGTTTTATTAATAATATAATCTCTGATATTCAATCTGATCAATTACGCTTCTTCGCGAGAATTATTTCTCATTCGTAGAAACTATTAAGCTATTACATCTAACAAGAAAACTTACGCAATAAAGCTTAAAAGATTAAATGATTTAAATTCCTTATCTTAATGTTAACACAGCTAATGCTTAAGATAAATTAAGTTAAGCTCAGCAATGACAGCATATTACAATGTTATAATGTAGAAATATTCGCAATTATATCTCAGCAATATACTATATAAAATAAACCATCCAATGTGGTTGGGACAGTTTAAGCTTGTAATGTACTTAATTTTCTCAAAAAGATTCTTGATTTCTTGATTACTGTCGCCGTTGCCAAGCTTAAGGTGCTGAAGGATACGTGAAGCCGAAAGAAAGATCGTAATTACCTCGATTGCGTGATCGATACGGAGTTCGGTGCCTCTGCGCGAGGTTCAATCGTGCCACGGCCAGCAGAAGCAAAAGAATTGGCAGGAGTCTCGTCGTCGGTAGTCCCATTTCACTTGTCGATCGTTTACGAGCGATTCATTTGCCGCGCGTACACGATTTTACACGCGCTTTCTCTCGTACAGAAATAAAAAATTCGAAAGCTTCCTTTCGATTTTTCCCAAATGTGTCCTGGGCGCCTCAAAGATAAATGACACGATGGCGATGCTTTTCAGGAACTAAATGTGATTGCAAAAGTTAATTGACTTATGCATGCCAATCACGACGGAGAGCATCTCTCTGATGTTTCCGCGGAGAATTTTACTCGTTAAATATATTGAAAATAGAACCGAGAATGGCAGGGAATGATAGGAACCGCAAGTCGTCTCGTCCGGTGAAATGTCGAGGCACGCGATGAAGATAGATCGTAAGAAGTTGAGAAAAGTTTTCATGTCCGTGTCACGATTTTTTTTAATATGAGTCCTTATAAAAAAAAAAAAATCATATTTTTTCTCGCGAGGAGTAACTTCTAATATATGTATTACTAGTATTTGTTTAATAAATTTAATTACCGTCGACATTCTACGAACTACTGTACGCATCGCACGGGGGAATTTATACTTCAAATTATAGGTAATGACTTTGGAAAATCCTACATTGATTATTTTTCAGTTGTCATTATCCGCAATAAAGATTATCATGGAAGGAAGGCGCGTGAAGAGCGGAATAATTCGACTTTTTCTGGCTTACGTATTTCTTTTCTTATCTTTTATTTTCGTTTTGTCAGAATCGCAGAAACAGGTCTCGGAATTTTACATAGTTTTTCGGCCCGATGTTTATTCTATTCTTTAGTCGGTTCATTTTTTTTTTTTTTTTTTTTTTTTTTTGTCAACCTTAAGCAACCCAGCGGCAATTCAGTATTTGTTCGCACAGATTAAGCCGGATTGTACGATGCCGGTACACGGTTGCGTTAAAAGCCAAGGAAATTGTGCGTCCCGGTAAATAGACAATGGCTGTACGCCGCCGCGACGCGCTGTTTTTCAATTATTTTTAATTATTTTCTGAATGACGGCCCGCGCGCGCGTGCCCTGCCGTCGATTTTGATGCACGCCAGCTACGGTCTTCAATCTCGCTCGTTGCATTGTCGGTCGCGCCCGCGTCGTCGCGGTCTCTCTATCATGTGTCGTCCGCTTTTCTTCCATTATATCCCAATTTTCTCGATATCGTTAACATTTCGTGCGTTATTCAATTGGTTCCCGTTGAAATTAATTATCAATTGCTTTTCTTTTCCTCCGTACAAACATTATAATTATTATAAAATATAATAACCCTTTTGTATTTTCTCATTTTCACACTCAATAAATCGCAGCTATATCTAAAATACGTAATTTTTGTTAAAAATTTTCCAATCGAAAATTAAAGATATATAATCTATAATTTTAAAGATTTGTCTATGGAAATAAAAAATGTTTTTACGCGTTATTTTTTCCCATCGTTTATTATTTAATTAAATTAAATTCGTAAAAGTTATTTTGATTATAACGTAAAAGACGCGGACGAAACGATGTTGCTTTTCGAGATCTTGCGCTTTCATATTGGCAGCGAAATACTGTGCGTAAAAGCACGGGAATGCGAAGATGCAGACTGCCATTACGTGCTACGCGAAGAATTTATTCGAGAAAACTCATGCTCGCTCTTACTTGAGTCGCAAATGAGGTTTTTTCGGACTTCGTGCCCTGCATTACTCGGCAATTTAATTTTGAAAGTAAAGAAACCTCGGTGGATTAGAAACTGGGTGACAACGTTCCGCAAGCTCGTAAACGTACTTTTACGACGCTCGTCAATCCCGGCCAGATTTATCCGTCGAGAACGTAAATTATAACAGGCTGTTAAATATTATATAAATACCGTTCGTCAGCAACAAGAGAGAGAGAGAGAGAGAGAGAGAGAGAGAGAGAGAGAAATATATTTAACAACGACGTAACTTTATCTTATACAAATCATTTAAATAAAAGTAGTTCTATTATACATAAATCGCAAACGCATATTCGAGAAGATACTTTGAAAAATTCTCGCGTAAAGCTCTCTATGTACACTTCGAGCAAAACAAATTACATTCATCTCGGAATAAAACAAACGAGTTATCATAAAAGTTTTTTGAACGTGACATTCGATAATTGCAATAACCGTATCAAAGTAAATTAATTGATAAAGGGAATTATTAAACGAAAAGAGTTAAACAAAAAGAAAAAAGTTTCTTTGCTACCGACACCCAAACAAGACGAGCTTACGAACCTATGACTCCTCGTAAAATTGCCTCGATGAATCGACGGCAACGATCGAGAGAATTCAACGACGATTCGCAGGAGAAGAATGAAGGCTTCGCGTTGACCGAACTTGGCAGACTGGCATGCCGTTAGTCGTCATAGAGCGAAGGAAGAACCATCCGAGTATAAGAACACCCCACCGCCGTTGTCAACGGGGGAAAGCGTGGGAGGTACTAAGCTACTACAGATTTTTCTTTTTTTCTCTTCCAGCGTTCTCGCTCCACTACATAAGCGTGCGACAAAGTCATCGGCGATGGCTCTTGCTCTCGACGAGCTTCATTATTCTCGCGCGTGAATGGAACACGAGCAACCATCCAAACGTGGGTGCAGTTTGAATAAATATAATCGAATCGTTGAGAGCAAGGATTAAGAACCGTATTAATTTCGGATAAGCTCGCACGATTCAGGGTTTATCGATGTCTAGTTGGTTCGAGTAAAGAAAAGATAAACGAAAAAAAAAAAATGGGAAGGCTAAATATATATTTGTTTCTTCCGATTCTTTTCGATGCGGATAATTTTGGACGAAGGATTAGATGACTTTCCGGACAAGCACGAGCTTTTCTTCCCCTTTATAACGAGCGTCGAAGCACGTTTAAATATATATGGAACGATGAAATAGATGTGCCATAAATTTGGAAATGTGCCTATACATCGAAAAATTCCACGCGAAAGCTGTTGCGGAAAACTTTCCCGGGTTATTAATAAAAAGTAAGAGATAATATATAATATATATACCAAAGCATATAAAAGTTTTTTTAAAATAAGTTACTGAATTTATAAATTATATTGTAATAAATATAATAAGTAAGTCTTGTGTTTTATATTTATTTATAGCTATATCAATTTTTTTTGCTTAAAAAAATAAAATTTAATTTAATAAGATCTTTTTCTCTTCTTTTAACATATGTTTGCTTGTATATTTTTAATGTCCCAATGTATAGAGGCTGTTTCAAATTTACAACTTCAATTTATTATCATGCCATATAGTTGAAGGAGAAGTGCTATTGGAATAAATTAGTAGAAAAATTTAATGGTACCAAGAACGAAAACGAAAACCTCGATACGTAAGTTAAGTCAAGTGCACATTGTAACAAGACACTGTTTATGAATAGACCGATAAGAAGACAGGCATCTAAGATCAAGCAGTCGGTTAAGCAAAGTAAAAGTTTTGAATCGAGTGAGAAAATATCATTAGTTGGAGAAACGATGAAATTTAAAACATATATCAAGCATTATATAATATATAATATTTGACACCTGAATCGGTTGTTTCCGAAAACACTGTTTATACACCGAATTCTTTATCAAAATTCTTTATCAAAGTCCGTATAGTTCTTTATCGAAGTCGGAATTGTTCTTTTGGTTTTCTTTCCTTTCTGTATGACTGATAGAGGAACGACAGATCGAATTTTCATACAGGTCACATCCCCACAATTATATTGTTGCTCCGATAAAACAGAAGCTCTAAACTAGCAGTCACATGTCCCTGTTATAGATATCCGGAACCGCAATTTGGTTTGTACGTAAACTCTACATACAACGACGTAATTAACAGGAAGCTCACCACACGATCGAGTTATTCGCAAATGGCGTGAATAAAATAGAATATTTGTCTCGACTTCGACCGCGGTCGATTTTACTCAAAGTGTCGAGTTAACCGCGCGCTTTTTCATCTGACAATTCGAATCCGTTATACTACCAGCTGAATATATAACTTGCGAACTTTTATAGTCGGCTATATTTTTTTTTTTTATCTCTCGCGAATTGTTTTCGCGAAGCTGCGATAGGATTGCGATGCAGCAGGATCGGGATTCCCCGTAATACTCTTGTCGGTGCGAACACGTAAACGCGGACCAGGAGCGAGAGACCGATCGACCGACCGACCCGTCGTGTTCCGAGCGAGTAACTGTCGGCCGAGAGGAGCGTGGGAGGTCTTGCAGGTACCGCGGCTCCGTGGCGTAATGGCAATCAAGCGGCCTCATGCCGACCCTTTGGCGCGCTTCAACCTCTCGGCAGTTTCCGGCGAGCGCTCGGTGCCGCTCGACGTCTCCGTCGTTCATCTCGCGTCGGGAGTCGGCGCTGAGCCGTCCGCGAGAGTACTTAGGGATGAATCTTTCTAATCTCGTTTAATACCTTCTCTTAATTTTTATTAAGAAAATTTGCACGCTCTTTTTTCCGAGCTGCATTTGCTTTCAATTTTCAATGTAATGCCATGAAACTGAATATTGATTAAGGGGGCATACCCGAAACTTCGAAAAATGAGTACATTTTCTAGATTTTTTTGTAGAGCAACGATTTGGATAAAAATTCTTAATTTTTGTACAATGTTAATACAATATTATTAACTATTTAAATAAAAACTTTCGGTTTAGAAAAAAAATTTGTTTAAAGTTGTGGGAATATTTGCAGAGCTCTTCTAAATTTTAGGTGGCTGCACGGTGTGCGTGAAAACATTCATAGATCATATTTGAAATAAAAAATACAAGCTTTTTTTTTATTAAACATATTAGTAGCTATCTGCTATCCAAGCGTCTTTTCAAAATTAAAAAAAATAAAACAATGGCGGCGTGTTGAAAAAAGTTCCGTCTTTTTTTTGAAAAAGTCTATTTTTTTTGTTTATAACAAAAAAATGGGGAATTGGATTAAAAAAAGGCTTCGTTAGCAGATGCGGAGTCTTATTAGAAACTCGCATGCAAAATTTGAAATCAATCCGTTAAACATAGTCCGATTTATGTACACCGTGCATGAAAACATAAATCTGCAAATATTTGCATAACTTAAAAAAAAAAATTTTTTTAAGCTGAAAATTTTTATTTGGGTACTTAATATTGTTTTAATATTATAAAAAAAAAAGTTCTTATCAAATCATTGCGCTGCAGAAAAATCTAGAAAATGTACTCATTTCTCGAAGAATCAAACAGATATGCCTCCTTAAGGGAGAATCGATTACAAATTACTCAAATTAAACATTTATAACAATTGCTTGCAAATTATATCAATATTCAAGAAAATAAGAACGACTCAACATTACATATTTCTTGCATAAATAAATAAAATAGTCAGTTTACAGAGACATTTCAATTTGCTTTTATTTTTAGAGCAAGAATACTGTCATATAATTGTCAAATAATTTCATGACTATTTAACAAATTTTTGACGTGTGTCAAACATCTTGCATCATACGTAGAAAATATACGGAAGTCGTTTTGTTCATTAGGCTAAACGTGTAGCTGCGAATCGACTACGAATATAAAAGATTAAATTGCGAGGATGAAATTCGAACATCGTATCTTAATTGTTGGTAAATGTTTGTTTAAGTAAATTAATAGAGTATGCCACAGAGAGTGTCATATCACCGGTGATCACCGATGGTGACGACGCGGTCAAATTTCCGCGCACAACCCATCGATGCATCAGCGGTGCATACGGAAAACGTCATTAGCGATGTGCGACGCGCGGTATCGGCATAGAACCACCGACACGTTCGGTCTTTCTGTGCGAATTATAAAACTTTAAATAAAATAACTTTAGAATCTCACGGTCTGTGTGCTTGGACAAGCGTGTCGTGATGGACGATGACGACGAAGAACGAAGGAAACGCACGAAGGAAGAAGAAAGGGTGAAACGATACGATGTCGACACGAAAGAAAGGGACGGCGCATATTTATTCAAACTCATCTTATATCGCATTTTCATACTAATGGACTTTTTCAACTCGGGGCCCGAGAGAGCATGTCCTACGTTTCCGTTCTTTGGCTCTCTGGCCGACGAAGAGAACGTGGAGCGGCCCCGGATGACGATCCCCGGATTATCATACTCGCGTTAGCATAACAGTTAGAATCTCGACTTCAAGAGATGGGCTAAGGGCGGATGGAACGAGTAGTGTCAAGAAGTGCTCTCGATTTCTTGACTCGTCGTCGAATTCGTCGAGCGAGATAAACGATCGACCGACGACGTCTTGATTTATTCATCTATTTTCCGCAATCGGGAACGGTAAACCGAGCCATTTAGCTTGCAAGTTGTAGGAATAAAGTTCTTAAGATGATGCGGGTACAAAAGTTGATGCGACTCATTTAACCTGATAAAAGATTTTTGAAATGGTTTATTTTAATAGCAATCGCGGATGAGAGAAAGCAGTCTTCTTATCTCTCCGTTGAATTAATTTAAGTAGATAATTGTTATGTTACAGAGAAGATGAAAGAATTATATTTACATCTTAAACGCTGTTATATTTTTGTTATTCTTTTTATTTAAAAAAGTTCAGTCAAAGTCCAAAAAAAAAACAAGAGATAATAGATAAACATAGCTGCATTATTGATTGTGAGAAGATTGTGAGCTGCATTATTGATTGTGAGAAGAGAAGGAGAAACTTCTCTTTGGAATAATAGATTGAACGAGAAATAGAGAGAAACATATCAGTATGCAAGCGCAAATAGACAATGACTTAAATTGATTTCACAGCCATAATGACATAAATATCTTTCGTGTTCTGTTAGTATGACAAATATATGAGGTAGCAGTTTCAGCTCGAAATTATGTCAACGATATTACATATGCTAATCTTCATTCCTATGGTAAACTTTATCTTGCTTTAAATAATCTATACAAATGGGCTTGCTAATTTTGTGTGGTTATCTCGCTGTTTCACATTTCTGAATATTATAATATATTTTACATTCGATATCTTGTTATCTAGTATAAAGTTGTAATTAAATACGTTATAATTATTCTCTCTCACCTTCGTCTTTAGTCTTGTCACTCTAATAATGATCATATGCCGTCGCTCCTATGCTAAAACCATGATGCAATTTTATTTTTGAGTTATTACAATTTGAAAATTTAATCTACTCTGAAAAAAATCAGATTCTTGATTTAGTCTTATAATTACTTTCGTGGATTGATACTTCTAGTTTGACGTGATTTAATATTGCTATCGCATTCGCGCCTGTGGCATACAATCTTTGTCCAAAATTGGATAAGAAAAGGATATTAAAAAAATTACACGTCTGTGGTTTTGGCATAAGAGCGACGATATGATATTGCGAGACAAGTCGCACCACATTAGAGATCACACAACGCGTTTATTCATATTATTGCGCATTCTTACGCGAGATTACTATTATCATACGTAATGTCAAAAATTATTCTTTCACGGCGTCAAATACTACGGCATCCTTTTCTTCGAGAATAGAAACTTATTTTTCAGTGTTGGCGTATAGAAGAGAGCTCAGTTGTTTTTATACAGAAGGCGTACATTTATCATGCTATCATTTCTTCGCGATCATTCCGGAACGTGTCGTCTTTAAGATGAAATAAATTTCTCATTACTGGCGCGAGAGTTTGACTCAATCGGCGGTTGCTTGTAGCTACTATCGTCGGATGCATCCCCACGCGGACGAAAATTACTTTCGGGTTCGGGGGTGGGAGAAAGGGAGGCGATTCTATGCAGATCGAGAGAGGGCAGAATTTTCGTTCTACTCAGGGACGATTAAACAAATCCAGAGCGCCGACGCCGCCCGCTTCGCGCCGTAATTCTCCCGACCGCGTACGTATTGTCGTAAATTACAAAAAAGGGGGTCTGAATTGCACGAGCAACGGCGCGTGCACGCGAACGCCGCGAAATAACCACGTTTGTGTTTACGCGTTTGTGTGCGACACGTACACGTGGCCGCGATGCATCGGGATAATGCCGTCCAAGAGTCAGATCAGGTTCTTGTACACCGCTGCGAAGATATCTCGATTCTGACAATTCAAAAAGAAATAATTTTTAACGCATCGTATTTACATATACACCTACGTACTCGCATTTAAAACCACGTTTAAAGCCGGCTCATATGCGGCGCGCATTTTTCATTCATCGAATGGATTAAAGAAAATCGATACCAAAACACGAAACGGATAAAACTTCAATTAATATATTGTCGCTATTGTATCATGCTTCAAATTTTCATAGGAAGAACAAGACTAATTTTAAAATATTTCCCTATACAGCGATTTCATTGTATTTCATTTATATTCAATTAAAATCTTATAGTAATATATATCGTAAACAGATCAGTGAATCATCTCGAAATAAACCAGCAATATAATATTTTATAATATTTATAATATTTTAAATACAGAGCTAGATATATATCGGTTTAAGAAATCTTAAGTAGAGCTATACTATATTTTAAAACAGATTTCTCTCTCTCTCTCTCTCTTTCTCTCTCTCTAATTAGTTTTAAAAAAAAATTAAATAAAAGTGGTAACTTATAATTTTTTTCTACACGTGTATCTGACAGAACACACTTTACCTAATAAAATTTATCGACAACAAAGATTGTAATACAAAGATTAGGCAAAGAGAGAAAGTTCGATGAATACGACAAGGGGTTGTTCGGTGAATCGGCCTTCGCGAGGAATACTGTTGCATCGTACTGTACCTTGCACATATACACCGACTGTTTATCGTTGGTGCTGTTCGTTTGTTACGAGTGGACCTTAAGTGTACGAGGTGCCACGGTAACGCCTACCAATCTGCTGTTTGTCCTCCAACCACCCGCTGCTCTCGCCGCCACCCCTCGGCGCGCTTAATTCCCGCGCGCGCGAAATGAAGCTTAAAGCCGAAAATGAATTCTAAAAAGCGAACGAGCCGGTCCAGCGCGCCATCGCTGATAAAAGCGAACTCCCTTTCATATTCGAACGACGCCGCGATGATCGTACTCCTCCTATATATATGTTTTCATGGGGAAAAACCCGGATTATAATTAAAAGGCGAGAGACGATAAAGATAATTCACATTCCACGTGTAATTCAAAATGTAAATTGTCAGTTACGACGAGAAAACGACAAATATATTTTAGATTCAACATTTTTTATGTTTTTCTTATAAAAAATGTTTATCTTATACATATAATCTTGGTTTACACATTTCAATGCAATATGAAATAGTGTCGTTATTAATAATTGAATGAGTATTAATATTCTATAAGCAAAGTTCTTTTTTTAATTTTGCCATCAAATTTTTATAAGACGAAAGCTTTTAGACGTTACATTCGATCGAGAAATTGCGGATGCTATTCAGGATAGATTTAACATTCATATATATTTAATGAGAAATACCAAATTTTACGGTAACCTTTGGGTATACCGAACCCATCCATTATGATTTTGAAAGCGATGTTCATATGTAATTTAAATAGTATTCGGAAAGTTAGAACATATGTATTAGGTCTACCGGAAAGTTCTGTCCGTTTTTGGAATAAAACAAAATACAAATTTTTATTACCGTCAATAAACTTTATTAAATAATGTAATTGCCATTATTCGGAGAAGTATTGTCAGCAACTGGATAATTTAAATACAGCAGTCCATATATATATATATGCTACGATTTAAGAAAGCCAAATCATCCTCAGAAATTATCCGTTTTGTCTCGAATATAAAAGCAATAATATAAAATAATAACACGCCTTCTTGATTAGTTATCAATACATATTGAATTGTATTGAAACGTAGAATCGTTTTCACATGACTAAAAATATGTTATAGTAAATGTTATCGTTTAGTTTGAGTCGCTCGATATACGGTACCAACTATTCTGGCTCACAAATAGCCGTCTCCTGCAATGACCAGAACTTCGGAAAACGTTACTGCCACTGAATATTCAGCCTTACAAATACATTCAGATGGACCGCACGATCTTTGCATGTTTTCAAAAATTTTTAAAGTGACAGATGAAATTTCTCTTTATAAGTCTGGCATATAGTTAATTTTGTAAATGACAAAAACTAATTTTTTATTTATTTACTACACAAAAATGTTTCTGTTATGATAAATTTTGTGTAAAAAAAGAAAGGAGTTGTCGGTAAAAAATTAATTGATTAAAAAATGTATATTATCGATAAAAGAATAAACTATGCTTTATTTAGTACGTTTTAAAAATTTTAGAAATATGCATAAGAGCTCGAAAACTGATTCAATATTGACTTCACTATTTAATCTGTTCAAGATTTTTTTTTGTCTAGTAACGATAAAATGTATTATATTTAAATATATCCTTTAACATGAAATATATAAATATTAAATAAATAAAAATTTGTATTTTGTTTTATTCCAAAAACGGACAGAACTTTCCGGTAGACCTGATATATGTCTCTTCCCAGATTATCAGATGTCAAATAATTCTACTTTGAACATTTCGGCCTTACACAGCATATAGGTTAATACAATCGATACGTTTAGCAGAAATTGATATATATATATATATATATATATATATATGCTACGATTTAAGAAAGCCAAATCATCCTCAGAAATTATCCGTTTTGTCTCGAATATAAAAGCAATAATATAAAATAATAACACGCCTTCTTGATTAGTTATCAATACATATTGAATTGTATTGAAACGTAGAATCGTTTTCACATGACTAAAAATATGTTATAGTAAATGTTATCGTTTAGTTTGAGTCGCTCGATATACGGTACCAACTATTCTGGCTCACAAATAGCCGTCTCCTGCAATGACCAGAACTTCGGAAAACGTTACTGCCACTGAATATTCAGCCTTACAAATACATTCAGATGGACCGCACGATCTTTGCATGTTTTCAAAAATTTTTAAAGTGACAGATGAAATTTCTCTTTATAAGTCTGGCATATAGTTAATTTTGTAAATGACAAAAACTAATTTTTTATTTATTTACTACACAAAAATGTTTCTGTTATGATAAATTTTGTGTAAAAAAAGAAAGGAGTTGTCGGTAAAAAATTAATTGATTAAAAAATGTATATTATCGATAAAAGAATAAACTATGCTTTATTTAGTACGTTTTAAAAATTTTAGAAATATGCATAAGAGCTCGAAAACTGATTCAATATTGACTTCACTATTTAATCTGTTCAAGATTTTTTTTTGTCTAGTAACGATAAAATGTATTATATTTAAATATATCCTTTAACATGAAATATATAAATATTAAATATATCTTTTAACATTCTATTTAACGTGTATGTCGGTTACTTACTATAATCATTTTTAATGAATAATCGTATATTTAACGAATACCAAGTTTTACGAGTGGAACTTGGACACAAAGTTTATTTAACAAGAGTTTAATCTAACCTAACAGAAGTTGCATGAGAAATTCGATTTCGTAATAAAGATAGAGCTATGTAATTAGATATATTCAGCGAAAAATAGCATGTTTCAAGATTTTGTCAGATACACAAGATTTCGCGAAAATTCGTTAATTTCAAAAATATCTTTTATGTCAGATGCATAATACGTATATATGTTGCTATATTTAAAATTGTTTTATCATATTCTATATAAAAATAGATAATTTATAAGTATTATAATGTATTTGTGTATTATCCGAGTTGCTTATTTAGAACTAGTAGCTCAACCTTGTTAATAAATTAACTCACCGCCCGGGATACAAATTGTGAAGGTATTATTGTAAACGCGCAAAGCACCTCGCTTCCACCTCGCCATCTTCGATTAATATACACATGGAAATAACCGAACTTGGAAATGAGGACAATTTCGTCTAACGTTCGTCTTCTATTCAGTCAAGTCTCTCGACATATGTTATGTCATTTATCCCTTAGAAATGAAATATATCGTGGGCGTCATTCGATCGAAAGTACGTATGCTAAATTCATCGTTGTCTGTATTTCATGTTAAGTCCAATATTACGAAAGCAGATGTATAAATATAATAAAAGATCGTAGAAAATAATAAAAGCAGTATAAAAATAATAAAAGATCGTAAAAATATTGAAAAATAATTAATTCAAAAATGTAATGTAAATGTTGAAAAAACGTACTATTTTTATATGCTAATATTATTCCGCTGTATCAATAAAATTATTCAGTTATATTAACTTTGATATGTCTAATCTAAAAATACATAAAGTCGCAACTGGGTATTGATTTCTGATCAGGTCATCATCTCTTTTTGTTCAAATAAATATACTTAACAAAGAAGAATGTGAGAATATGTGTGATAATGTGTGATAGTGTATTATATGCTATCTTATTTACATAAAATATATTCAAATGCGACGATTCATCGTAAAATTACGTTGCTAATAAAAAAGATACCGTAATCTGAAGCATATAAATATTACGTTACAATTCACAAATATTTTAATCGAATGCAACAAGTAATAATTAAAAGTTTTTATTATAGAATTGAACATATATTGCATAAATGTAAGAATACAACATATATACGTGTGTATGTGTGTGTTTGTGTGTGTGTAAAACAGAAAAAAGATTGATAAGATACAATATTTTATAGTTCACAATTATACTCTCGATACATGCAAACGATCAATTAGAAACCTGTCATACTAAGAAAATAGCAGTTTTTCGCCGCAAAAGCCATCCGCGCTGTCTTGTCTCGGAAAGTGTAAACGAATGAACACCCCTGATCGGCGTAATGTAACTGTGCGGAGATGCGATCGCGAAACGGCGTGGATCATGCCAACGCGACGGCATGCAACAAGGATAAGCTTCATACGTCGCCCACCTGGCACGGAACTCTAACTCTAACGCAACGTTGATACGCCATTGATAGGATCGTACATGCATTCGCGCGTATATTACGCGTGTTGCTTTTATAACCCGCGTTAATCCCCATCGTATTCGGACGCGTATCACTATGACTGATGTTTCTTTTATTGATAGAAACAAGGAAAAAAAAGAGAGCAAACGTCAGTTAGAAATTGAAAAAGTATGATAAAAATATGCGAAAAGTTAAAAATTTTTTTTAGATAGACTTTTAAATAGATCTTTTTAAATAGCGTTAAAAGCGAGATTTTTAAGATCTGGATAGTTTATGATGAACTAATTTCAATTATATTGAATCGAGAAATACGTTTTAAATATGTCAGTTTGGCGATGAAAATAGTTTCGACGATTTAGGTTTTGTCCGAGTGTAAAACGCGCGAATGCAAACTTCAAGAAAAATACAGCGATGTAAATGTCGACCGAGTACGTATGAGGATAACGTTTTTGCGGCACAGAAATGTGTTGTTTGTCCCAGAATTCTATCATACTATAAAGAAATAGTTCAAATTAAGACCACAATTTTTATCGTGCACGGTTAATTATTTTGCGACATTAAATGTAGTTTGCATTTTCTGTAAAAATTTTAATATAATTTAATTTAATAGATAGTATAATATATATAAGAGAGAGAGAGAGAGAGAAAAAGAGAGAGTTACTTATATGTATTATCATTGATTTTGTGACAGAAAAGAATATCCTTAATTATAATATGTGTTTCCTATAATAACAAAACAAATATCTTTATATATTTAACTACAATGTCGTCAGAATAGGATACTGTAATAACATTTTGCGATCTGATAATGTATGTCATTATTTGCTGCAAGTAGCTGGATCGATCAATGCGCCGACGCATGTCAACATAATTTATCAATGTGCACGTTTTACCCGCGTTTATTCTGTTTAGCATAAATAAAATATTAATTATAATCAAATTTTCAATTTTTTTGACACATATTCATTAAAAAAAATAATTGATGTATTTTTCTTAAAATCACTTAAATGTCCCGTGTAGCGGCAAAAAATATATTATATTTAATAAATCATATACATGCATTTTTTAATTGTCAATTAAAAAAAAAAATAACTTAGATTAAGATTATATATGACATAGTCTTATATATATCGAAGAAACAGAAATGAACATAATTCAAGCGATATCAAAGAAGAATTTCCAGTACGTTTTGTGAAATGTCCTAAATCTTGGCTCATCGCTATAAATGAATGGAGTGATAGCGAGTTGTAGGTGTCTAGATACGGTCGGCGCGCATTAAGTAAATTCTTTTTGCGAATGGTCTTCGAGGCGGGCGAACAATAAATTTTCGCAGACCGGACGTTTGCGAGTGTTCTCGTGTGTTTACGTTAACGACGGTAGGAGCGTTAAAGATGTAATAACATGCAAAAGAGAAAGAGTTCTCGCGTAAAACCTAATGGTCATACGACATACCAGTCGACTTGTAATCAGATAAACATCAAATGCCGAAGGCACACAGTCTATTATTATGAACTATTACCATCGTCTATTACCGCGTTGCATCACGTTTTTCTTCATGCTTCGTTTTAGTCGACGTGCGTTTATATTCAAGCACACCAAAGGTCTAGATTAAATAAGTCTAGCAAATCGCTATTTTTCTTTTTAGATTAACCAAATTTTTTTATAAAGGACGTTAATACAAACGGTTCCAAGGTAAATAATTTTACGATAGAGAAATTTTCTTCCAATTGTTGATATCTGTAAGTTTGCAAAAACAATATTTGGCCTTGTTTGACGTGACATGACTACATAAAAGAGCAAGAAGTCTCCATCGTAAGGCACGAAGAAGCCTCTCTTAAAACTACTGACTTCCATCGCTATATTTCCGATAACGAATGCATTGCACTATGTTATAAAAGCAATCGTGAACGTCTTTTGGCCAAGAAATACTGTATTCGCGAATGGTACCGAGCCTAGTCGGCGCACACAGTAGTCTAGATTAATTTCATAGCACGAAAATATTTCAAATATTTTGAAATCTTTTATTGAGATATTTTTTTAAGTACTTTATACCATCGTAAAAACATGTTAAAGTATTATAAATTACAAGTCCTTGTAGCTAATATTAACCTGTAGCAGCGATATAATAAGGAAATTTCGTTTATGCTTTTAACTATTAATATGCACTTTACCGGTACCGTTAATCGTTGCTATTTACATAAAACATGTTTTATCAATAATTCTCTGTTAAAATACTTAAAATTAAAATAAATAGACCTTCGAAAAATCTGGTCATGGCACGCTTTGTTCGAAAAAGTACACTTTTATAATATTTATGAAATATCGAATCTGAGAAAAGCGAGACTCTTTGTAATATATTAGCTTACTGAAATTTTATCATAGCCCGTTTTCCCGCACCCATCGTTCCTCCGACCGTTTGAAGCTCCGTTGCTGCTCAAGGACGTACCGTTGCGGACGTTTAAGTCGACCGGTCTATATATGCAAGTCGAGGACGCACCTGAGTAATGTTCGTAGACGACGGAGCTTGACATTTGTCATGGCAGTGCCTAGCGTGCCGGTTATTTCCCTTCCCTCCCGATTCTACCCTCCTGCCCTCCCCGCCGTGCCTGTCGTTGTATTCTGTTGCTTCTTCCCCTCCTAACCCCTGACTCAACTCATAATTGTTCGAGGGGACATATCGCTGGCGCGAGGGGGGAAAAGCATCGGAGACACGAAAGTGGTTATGCGCATTTCTGTTTAAGGGAAAAGAGAGAGAAAGAGAGAGAGAGAGAGAGGACAATGAAAAGGAGAAAGTGGAGTGGCGAAGGGTGAGTTAACAAGGGGAAACAGAAAGAGAGAAAGAGAGAGAAAAAGAAAGGCTCGTCCCCCTGTGTCTCACAACTGAATACTTGAATATTGATTAAGCATCGCGAGCACATCGCGATTACTGGGAACAGGTAAAAGCGCTCTTCTTGCGGGTCCGCGGCCTGCGTGTCTGCGGATATTTATGTGAAGCGGTGCTTCGACGATCCCTCTACTCGCCTCCATCGGGTAGCCCCCGTGCCTAACCCTCGCCAGCACCAGCCCGTCCGCGCGCAAGCTCCCGTCGTCCCAGACGGATAAAAAAGGTATGCCGGAAGACTCGGAAGATATCCGCTAACCATGAGACGTTTGAAATGATGAGAGCGCGGATGTACGGAGTACGTGCACGGTTGCTTGATTTACGATCGGCCTTCGCAGGATTATATCCTTCGATCGCGAGCCGCGAGCGAACGAACGCGCGTTGGCCTAGTTCGCTACCGGTCAACGATTAACGGAATAACGGGAAGCCATTTCTCAATTTGTTCCTGTTTCCTTCCTTTTTTTCTTTTCGCCTTCAGCGAGGTTACGAGGATGCAAGCGCGAATGTAAGAAAGCGTAGAATCAGCTTTAACGATTCCGTAATATGTATTCCGCGATGCTTTTATAAGACAATGAGATGGAAATTAATCGCAAACTATTATAAATGGACGAACGATACTTCTATTTAAATTAGACACAAGTAAGCCCCTCGGTCATAGTAAGTTGCTTCGATAGCGACAAAGATATTTATTAACAATCGAGTAGTTCTCGAGTACGTTTGAAATCGTGATTGTGGATTGTTCATTTTGAATGGAAGGATAATTATGAAATTGCGATAATGACGAAAAATACAAGTTTTGATATAAAATGTAACGTTGCATGTACGCGCAAATGTGTTAACGCCGACTCATTATATACATTGTATAATTTTCGGGAATAATTAGCCCACTGCCTCGAATTTCTGGCTCTCTCTCTCTATTATACAAACTATTGTTATAAAAAAAAAAATCATCGCTTATACATTGAAAAAGTTTCTGTATGTCATATAAAAAATTATTTTTACGTCATATTTTGCCAATTTGACGAACGTAAAGCACTCGTTAAAGCGATATGTTGATTTAAGTTACAATGCAAATGCTAGTCAAATAACTCTCATAAAACACAATTTATTTTATTATTCGACATTTTTTTGCTCTTCTCGTGGGGAAGGCGCGAGGATATAATTCACGGGCCGATACCGCCAAGCTAATTTACCCCGGCCGAACGCGCGCGGCCGTCTAATTAAGCTGGCTTTCGCACAACAAAGCGCGTACGTGTGGTCGCAATCGGGCGGGCTTTACAACATCGGCCAGCATCCGGCGCTTCCACGTTGTTGACCACGATCGTCCTCCACTCGAGGTGCAGGAAGCACCGGAAGAAGAGGACGCGCGGGATCGCGGAGAGAAAAAGCCCCTCGAGCTTTGAATATTCAGTAGGTATGTCCCGGCTCGCGTCTCGCAACTTCTCCCCCTCGTCTGACCTTATTTTTCTACGGGAAAAAAACTGCAGCTTCCGTCGTTACTTAGGGATTCGCCTCGCCGTTTGCGGAAAAGACACGTCGCCGGAAATTTGTGCCGACGCTCGCAGTTGAACGAGGGACAGACCTATTTGAATTAACATTCGAGTGCCAAGACGGGACGAGTCGCTAATAAACCGTCAGTCTCGATGAGCAAAGTTTTAACGCGGGGAAAATGTAGCGGAAGATAACGGCCGTATCGATTTTCCGAGTCGGTAGAACAGGTAACTAGTCTCTATACCCTGTACTCGCGAAATCTACATCCTAACTGATAAACTGACGATCGTAGATAAGCTGCAGGTCGTTCATAGACCATGATCTATGTTATCGCGCAGTCGATAAAACTGAAATTTCAGTTGGATAATTGATTTAATTTCGTTGAATATGTTTTTTAATAGAACTTTTTTATACTTAATATATATACATATATATATATATATTAAATAAATGATGGTAAATAAAAATAGATTTAATGGCAATGCGGCCATCTTTGCAGTTTCTATTGCGCAAAATTAAACAGATAATTTTCTGTTTAAATTAAGTCCCCCGTAATTTATTCTCATAGTGTCAATATATAATCTGTATTATAAAAAAATCGTGGTACTCACCGGGGTAGTTGCAGTCGTGTTCGTCGCTACCGTCTTGACACTCTTCCACAAAGTTGCATCGTTGAGATTCCAATATGCATCTGTTTACATCGCATGCGAATTCTCCAGCGCTGCAGCCTGTAAGATGTAAATTATTAACATCTTTGCAATGCACAATAATTTTACTTTAAAACTACAACGCTTTGTTTATGATTATCATAATGTGCTCTTTCAAACTTACACAAAAATACACAACTGTATATCGTATATAATAATGATAGCGTAACATTACAAAACACATATTACATATAAAATTTACCTTTTAACAGTGTTAGAGAGACGTACGATTTCATATTATTATTAGCATGCTGATTACATGCATCGATATGCAACAAAAATCTACGAATTTTATTGACATATATATATTTGTAAACGAATAAAACAGATAAATAAAAATTCTAAATATGTTTTATGATAATAATATACACATGCAATATCGTCTATTATGTGAAAAATGATAAATGTTTAGTAACCTAATTCTTAATTTTATCAATATTTGCTTTAATAATTGTGTGTATGTACGCGTACGCGCACATGTTTGAAACTACGGTCGCGCGGAGTTTATTTAACGAAACTGTCACACATTCACATCATTGACGGATGTACAGTATTTACGCATAATATTACGATTGCTTCATAGTTTTCTCGGTATTCTCGATTATTTGCAAACAATATTTTTGTTTATTAACTTAATTTCTCAATGATTTTATTAATATTTAACAACGCTTGCAAATATCAAGAATATCGAGAAAATTACCAAGAATTATGACCAGGTACATTATATCAGTAGTACAAACATAAAATAATTCCGTCAAACTAAACTCGAAGCGCAATCATAACACACACTCCAGATATTATTAAAGTAAGTATTAATAAAATTGTCAGAAAATTAAATTGTGCCAAAAATAAATATTGCTAGCAAGTAAACATATAAAATCAGAAATGTCAAAAAAAGTATCAAACAATTGTCGTTTTACAATATATACAGTATATCCTGTAGAAAGAACAATATTAAGTAAATTTCGTAACTTCACGCATTATTAAACGAATAAATGCTTAATATATGTATGAAAGACATTTTCATCGATCTAAAAAAAAAAAATTTTTGTGTGTTTCGGTAAAAACGTTAAAAACTTTTAAAATTTAAATCTTTAAAAAAATTGCCTCTCTTATTTCATTTTTCATATCATAGTGTTCAAACTTAGTAATTATACGTATGGAATATTGCTATAAATTCTAAAGCAGAGAATAACAAAAATTAATATATTATAAATTATATCATAGCATTACAATTATAAATTATACTCATTGTCCATAGTAACAATGCATATATAAAATCACTGCGTTGAAATACAATTATATAAAAAAAAATGAGATAAGAACAACGTTTTTACGTTAAAATGCATAAAATTTGTAAGTTTTAAGAAAATTCCAATATTAAACATTTATCTCGTTCTCTTCTGCCATCAACCGGCTCAACTTATACCTGGATGTGGACAGCCGATCTCGTCACCACCGTCATCGCAATCCGGAACGCCGTCGCACTGCTGCACCGAGCAGATGTGACGACTGCCGTCTTGACAGCGTACCGTGTCGTCGGCGCGACACATGTTTGATGATGACCTCAGTGTAGATACCTCATCTTCCCTATCGTCACCTTCGATGTCTGATACTTCTGGTTTTACATCAGAAGGTAAAATGCGTTCCTTCACGCTCGAATCTACCGGGAAATATCCTGAACGCCACGGTGACTCCACAGTGGTGTGCTCATCTATTGTTTCGTTTATCAATATGTTTCAATACCGGCGTACAAATATCATACACGTGTTAGTGAAATGCACGATTAAGCGAATAATAAATAAGATGCAAATGCTATTTTTCAACTTATTTTCAATATATATTGCTTGAAAACTTTTCAAGAGTATTGTTCTTATGCATTACAAAAAAAAAAAAAAAAATTTTTTTTAAATAAAAACAATTTTTTGTAAAAAAAACAAGCTTTGTTTTTTCTCAAAAAAATTTTTTTTTTCTCTAATATTTAACATCTTTATATTTTGATTATTACAAGTTGATTTTTCATTATTTTTAATTGTACAATATATTCATATTTTTCAACTATATACAATTTTTAAGAATACGATTCTTTTAATACCTATTCTTATGTAACGTTTCCTTCTCTAGCAATAACATTAAAAGAAATGTAGTCTGTCAAACGTGTACTATATACGCAGGCAAGTAAATTGATTATACGATATTCGCGAAAAACCTCAAATGTAATCTCTATCATATGCAGATCATCCGAGGTAAACAAATGGGGGACGAGATTCGGAGAGCGAGGCATTTAGCCGCGTGTG
>NW_021853381.1:176062-189831 GCF_003651465.1 Formica exsecta
TAATAATTATATTACGTTTTACATTAATTATATTTGTGTTGATTTTTTTTATTCTTCTAAATTATATATTATAATTTTGTAAATATATATATATTAATTATATTCCAAAAACTTACTTAAATGTAAAATACCGTGTGTGCTTTGTTAATTAAACAGAGTTGAAAAACACGCATTTAACATACATACAATAAATAATTTAAAGTTTATATAAAACACTCTCTATCTGTTGGTCTCCAAAATTATTCTATATAATGATATTTTGTACTTGATTATAAATTAAGAGAATTATAAATGAATCATGCAAAGTAAATCTACTATGAAGCTATGTTTACAGCTATGTAATAACGTACCGTATATCTGTACATAGGCCACACATCCTGACTTTCATTAAGAGAAGAGAATAAAAATGCGTATTTTACATATAAGCGCTATGAACAAGCCGCGAGTTTGAGAAGTATTATTGTAAAGTTTCGTTTTCCTCGCGAGAAGATGATTACATAGTGCGGATTCAAGTCCTGCGTACTTACCCTCGCTCGTTCTATTTAGCGAATCTGTCGGGCAATTATCCTCATCGGAACCGTCATTGCATTGTAATATGCCGTCGCAGCGCGATTCTAACGGCACACATTCGCCGCTTCTACATCTTAATTCGGCCGTTTGATCGCATTCCGGCTGGTCGCTCTTCTCCCTGGCTGTATCCGGATGTCGTGTGTCGTATTTGTGTGCATTCGTGGAGTAGGCAGAATAAGTGGTTCGTGGCGCCAACGTGTTTATTTTAAAGGAGATTTAAAACAAGAATATTTAATGAGAACAAAAGAAAATTAATCGAGAAAAATTTTGAAGTTAAAATAAAAAGAAAATAATAATAGTAAATTTAATAAAAACTGAATAAAAGATAAATCTAATTAAGTAATTAAATATTGTAAAACTTGTAGATGAATCTTGCAAGCGATTTGAGACAAAGATATCGTTCTTCATGCATCTACTCATATCAATGTTTTAACATTTTAAACCGGAATGATCGATTTTAGCTTTCGATGTTAGATATATTATCTTCGCGATTGTTTCGTGCAAATAATATTTTGTGCATAGCCATTAATCAATTCCGACCGTTGAGAAGTCGATCATTTGATATTCACCAGATCTTCGCATTTATTGTATTCAGACTTTTCGCAAGAGCTCACGGCATCGCGCAAAGTTGAAACAAATTACGAAGTTGAGTCTCGAAAGCTTTAACGTGAAATCGATCATTTCCAGAGTCGTCAGGCGGTAGTCATATGTGGAAATACCTTGGAATATCCTGAACGTGAATCCCTCCGGACCTACTTGGATACCGTCTAAAGAATGATACTGCAACTGTTGATCTAGGATGGCACGCACCTCAAGCTCGTCCGTGAACGTCGAACCAATGTCTAAGGTAACTTGTGACGTAAATGCGTCAGAAGTTGGTCTACAAGCATAATTTAATTATTTAGTAAAATAGAAAGATATGATATTTTAGTAATATTATACGAAGGCGAAATTAATAGTAGATAATTATACTCACGATATCTTGACGACGCTGGCGAAATGATGGTATCCCGGAATGTAACGATTGTACAAGTTCTCGAGGGCATGCGTGAGATTGCCACTCAATTCTCGATATTCAGGACTGTTCCTGTCAGAGTACTCTCGTCTGTACGGCTCGCCGACTGTCAATGTTATCCGGTAAAATCCTATCAAAGAGAAAATTAGTAATGAGTAATCGATCCCTTAAAAATGAATCATACACAAACGCATACGCAATGACGCTTTTTTTTATTATAAAGAATGCTCTGTGATGCTATTAAAATATTGCTTTTGTTTTTTTCAGTTCGTTTTTGCGTTTATGTACATTCTAGAATTGATATAAAAGGACGTATACTTATTTCGAGAACATAATAAATTTTTCGAGAATTGATCTGAATAAATAATCAGCGTTAAATAATCAGTGTTAAATAATCAGCTCTGTATTAAATAATGCAATTAGTATTAATATGTATAAATATTCTTTGATTCGATCGATCTATTTTATATTGCGTAAGTGGTACATTTTAAGATAAAGCTGCCAATTTCTTGCTTCGATATTATGAGAATATCGAAATAATTTCTTTTGGAAAGTTTTTGATTTCTATATTAATAAAATGTTATGTGTGCAATAAATAAACTGTTACAACAATTCTCTTTTAGTTTTTTAGTTTTTTGGATCTATACAAAATTAGAAACTTACGTGCTTTTCCGTCAACATTGTGATGTTGGTTTATTATGTTTGGATGATGGCCCAATTCTTCTCTCTCTTCGTTCGCGCTGCCTTCGAGCTCTCCTGAACCGGCCAAATCTTCGTCATCGGAATTCCCATATGTTATCGGTATTCTTTGACTTTCCGCGACGTTGCTTATCTCATTATCATGCTATAAAAAGAATAATATTTTCATATAAATAATATTTTCATGGAGATAAATAAATGTGAATCATTTGAAGAAAATCTAAAAGCACAAACGTTTATATATATAAATCTTGTTATAACGTATAATATTATTATCATGTTATAGTAGCATTTTCTAGATAAAAAATATCACACAATCTAATTAAACACGATAAACAGATGAGATAATAAAAAGTAAAATATTTTTAAAAGAATTTTTCATACTTCGTCGTCTTCTTCGTCGTTGTCCTCGTCCTTTTCAAGGGTCAACCTTTCGATACCAATACTCGTTTCGGCACTTGGTGTTTCAGGTTGATCGAGAGTATGATTTCCTTCATTTCCACCGAGATGGCCGTTTAAGATGACCGAGTTGTCAAATGTTTGATCTTGATCTTGATCTTCTTTTTGGAATGGAATTGAACAATCGAAAAATTAGACTAATGTAAATATTTTCAACAATATATTTTAATATGATAGAAAATTTACAAAATAATATAACGGTGCGGATTTAGTTTCTTCTAATTACATTTTATTAAGAAAAAATTAATACCTGGCGACGCTTGCGTTGTTGTCGATGGTGCGGAAAATAAATCGAAGAATCCTCTCTTTATCCTATGAAGAAGGGTTTCGTCCTGATGCGTTTCGATCATTGGCGCTTGAACCGCGGGTTGTTTACCCTCCGGATCGAAAATCAGGTCATCATCCTGAAAAAAACCAATAAAAATTGTAGATCTTGAATCTTTGAAAGAAATCGGTAAGATTATTCTTATCTCGATAACGATTATAATATGCAAATATAATGTCCCAATTAATCTATTCAATCGTTTCGTCGTTGCAGAGAACAAGCACCCTCATAAGCTTTTTTTTATAAAACATTAAATTCGAAATCTGATTTTTTCGCGTTTGAAATAGTTTCGAGAACATCCCCTGCATTTGTTACAATTTTTTTCGCTTTATGACAAATTCATAAGTCACTATCTCGTTGGACGCCCCGCCGAAAGCCGGATAACCATATGTGCCCGCACGCGCGCGAACAGCAGTGGCACGTACGTGTAAGAGATCCTCGAGCGTGTATATCGCCAAGTATCCTCACGTGTCCCTCATAAAGAACCAATTCTCACCTAAACACACGATATAAATTCAGGATCGTCGAGCCATTCTGCCGGCGCGTCGTGATTCCGTAAGAATCGCGCGACCGGCAAACTGCCCAGGATTCGAGTGCGGGTCAATGACGTTGCCCGTACGGGATGAAAATAGAGAACTGAGCATACCATATAGCGAGGTATAAGCCAGAAAAGCCAACCGAAATAACGTATCGTTATGGGTGAATATCTGACGAGTCCAGGAGGTTACGTACGGTTCGTCCGATTATGCAAGCGCGTCTCCGTTATAATGTAAGTATGAATAATACACTGAATATGCCGCCCAGAAAGACCCTACATAGGCGTATGACGTTTCTTATACAAATAAAAAATATAAGTGCATTTATTAATGATCAATTAACGGGATAACGTGAGTAAATTCGTTTTCACGATTATAGCAAAGTATAGTTTAATCGAATAAAATAAAGGAAAAGTTATTCTCCAAAATTAAATTTATAACAAAATTTGAAATTAAAATTAACGTCTAATATTTTTAATTTCTCTCTACACGTCTCTTTTCCTTCTTATAAATATATAAAATTTAATTAATTTAATGAAAATTGATGTTAATAAATCGAGATATATTAAAATAAGTTCTTAATTTACATAACTGTTGGCTACTTTTAATAGAACGATTTTCGCGGGGGAACGAGACAGGTGTTTCGTTTTTTAATGCGGCGTCTATGCACGTGTGTACAAAGCGTGTGACGCTGTGACACGTGAGCGGAACTGGCGTGTCTTTTTCACGAGACTGAGTTCGTGCACCGGTAATGAAGTTTAAATCGCGTCAGACGAGATGTATTATTACTGTGGTGCATTTACACGCCGCGTCGGGCATCATTTAAAGATTCGCATGCAACATCCAACACACTCGCATGCACTTACAAGAAAACCGTACTCTCTCGTGCATGCACGTGCCGTCTAAATGTGAGTGCGAAACGGCGCGTACGCGTTACATAACTTTAAACTCGGTTTTAACGAGGCTAACGACACGATGGTATGTTTATTAATCCGCGTCTGAGTCAATCTAAACATTCGCTGCAACGCGAAACAATCTTCTCTTTTCGATTAGAAACACATCTCGTTAAAAGAAAGATAATATCAAAATAAAAACACAGATTTCTATATATGACTGCTAATAGCGATGTGACAGGTGAAGCTTTCCCTCCAAAAATAAGTATGGATTAATAGCCTGGTAATATTTTGCCCAATTGTAAATGGCTGCCTGTCACATCGCTGTTCTAACAGTCTAGATATAATATAGAAGCTGTGTATAAAAGATATATATAGGTATATACAATATTATTATCCTAATTTCAGATTAATTGCTCTTTTATCTCATTGTTTAAATAAGTGATCTTAAAATATTCATCTCTCAAGCATTAACAATCGTAAGCAGTGTGCGATTCGAGAAAAACGCGACAACGCCCATCGTGCACTCTTTTATCTCATTGTTTAAAGTGATCTTAAAATATTCATCTCTCAAGCATTAACAATCGTAAGCAGTGTGCGATTCGAGAAAAACGCGACAACGCCCATCGTGCCCGTTGTTTCGAAATTGCGGAAGTCCGGACTTAGCGGGTCGCAGATAAAACGCACTGCGAGAGACCATTTTAGATCGCGATAACGACCATGATGCGCGGCACATCCTGCCAGAAAACAGCCGGTACATTGTTCGCACATACAGTTTTATTACAGGCAATTTAACGAGATTCGGTCCGCATTTAAATTGCCCTTTAAACAATTACAGCATTGCGCGCACCATATCATTATCGGCTAATAGCGAGCATATAGATTTTACAAATGGACGAAATTATTGAGTATCCTCGCCATGGATATTTTAATCAATTCACTAATTATCGAAATAAATATATAATAAAATATAGTAAAATAAATATACAATCAGTATTCGCAAAGTTATCTCAATATACATAATGAAAGAAGTGCAATATATATTTAATAAAATATCACAGATATCACTGATTATTGTATTATTTTAAATAATTAGAGAGTTAATTTTTTTTTTAAATAATTACATATTATCCAGCAAATATCTAATGTTGCGAAAATGTCTGTAAATATATCCTCTCATATTTTAATGTGTTTCACTATTGTAAATTTCAATATTAAAGCTAATAGATGTGCGAGGTTTTTGCGGCCGTAAAGCGTTAAACGAGAGTCTGCCAATAACGAGAGTATAAATCGGCCGACGAGGTCGAACGTCATAATAGAGAGCTCTTCGGGAAAAATAAAGAATCTGACCACGAGAAAAGCGCGCAGCATCGGTGCCCCCGAGACGCGGAACTTTGTTATTCCGAGCAAGTTTTACACGGGATTCTGCAGCTAAGTCCACTCTATGATCCTTTCACGGCAACTACGTGCTCATACTTCGACAAAACATCGCCCCTATAGTCCGAAATCCTTAAAATGCATGGGAAATACGTGTTGGCGCAGGTTAAGTAGCCCTAGGAAATTCGTCCTGCGTCGAGCAGGTCCGAAGAACTTCGGAGGGCTTTACGATGGCAAAGTTGCCAGAGACATAAGATGCACAATTAACATTCTAATATTCATCTTTTTTCTTCTCTCAACGCGTTTTACCTTGATGAATGGTGCATGAGAGATCAGAATGATTCGACGAATTGTATTTCGTAATTACCCAAAAACTTTCATTGCCATATGCGGTCACTTCGAACCGGAGCTCGCCCTGGAATATGCGGCACGTCGATGACTATACAAGGTAATGCATAAGACAAAAGAAAAATGTAGTGGTAATGATATATGAATCTGAAAAATATTTGAATTTCCGAAAAGGCAATTCAATCGTATAGTTACATAATACTAAATGATAGATATATAAAATAGCATATATATATATATATATATATATATATGTATAAATTGTAAGGTTTCTGCTCAGAATTAGTAAAATTGAATGTATAAGGTATAAAATATTACGCATACTCATCCAGGTGGCACGTTTTGTCTAACTCAATTTCTTAGTTCTATTTTATATCATTTTGATCTCATTTGAAAGATAATTTAATTCTCTACAACTTGTGTTTCAGTACTTTTTGTTAAAAAACGCATATTTTGCATATTTTCCTTAATATTTATAAAAATGTATAAAATAACCGTGATTTCAGAGATTTTTGGGCGTTAACTTTTTAAGAAAGCATTTTTCGATCTATGTTTATAGGAAACTTTTTGTTCAGAATTAAATTTCTTATAAAATCTGAAAGTCTGGCCGGAACGTTTGGGCCCACTCTGTATATCCCTTGACATATACGTGATAACATTTCTTGTCCAATTTCTATCACCGAAATATCGCACACAGTTGCATAATGTGGTACAATGATAAGAATCGATACCGCGTACGAATTTGACAATATTTTCACCATTATTGTTTTTCTTCTCATTGATACAATTCTATATTACCCGTATGTGTTATCGAATCATCGTATGTAGGCTATCTTCGTTTGTTCACATGCTGACGTGCGCGTGAGATAACAGATGTATATCTCTTACACAGTGCTTTCAACTGGCCGCAGTCAAAACACTTTTTTACATAATCATACCGATAACAGAAGAGGTATATTTAAAGAATGAGATACTTACGACTTTTTTAATGGTATCAAACGAAAAGGTTGATGCAAATCAAATATATTAAGAGAGAAACTGAATAGGTTTCGACTAAGGTTTCTCTAAGAAGAAATCGTATACTAATCGGTATAATATTGAATAATAAAGAAAAATAACTCCAAAAGAATAGAAGAGCAAATAAGAAACACAAGATAAGTATCGCGGCCTGTTACAAAAAAAAATTTTATACAAGTCAGATTTATATAATAATAGATGACTCAAATTTTGAAAATATAAATAGCCTCAGATTTTTTCTTTTTAATTTATATAATTGCAGATTGATGAAACTTGATGTTTTTCCGCAGTATATTATTTTTATTATTTTATTAATTATGTAATTATGTAACTGCTGTTGTCCGAAAGAGTGAGAGCATCGCATTACATATTTTATGTTTTGTATTAATACTGATAATGTTTTGCGATCAAAATACTTGCAATCTATAGGTCAAAGCGTACAGCAGATAATCAGCGACCTATAAAAGTTTGTAAATTTTTAGCACATAAAAATTAAAGACGAACCAATGCAGAATAATAATTTAAAAATTTATTACAAGCATAAGGATTTCCTATTTTCTTTTTTTTTCCGATATACATATATATCAAATATATTCATTTATTATAAACGCTATCATTTTTTTTTTATTTTAGTTAGAATATCATACAATATAATTATAATGAAATACAGAGTAAAAGTATGATATGCATATATAATTTGATTCTACATTTTATTTTATTCTTATAGCAGTTATTTTTAATATATTAAGTAAGTCTCAAGAGGAAATTGTACTTTTTATAATGCAAGAATATTTTTAGTAAATAGATTATACATAGAGAGATTTTTCAATAATGCCCCAGTTCTACATAAGAATATTTTATCTGAGAGATATAATTATTAAATAATAGTTATTAATATCTCACTAACATACTATGCGTATATATATGACGCTGTTTGCAATATAATGATGCAACATAATGCACTAATTATTATTAATGTGACTAATATCAAAGATCTATCCATCAACTGACTTTATTAAACTGACTGTTAAAATTACAGTGTCTGTATAGAACAGCTTTGTGTGATTTAGTAGCGTCGAAGGCTGCGTCCTAAGAAGAAAAAAAGTGCTCAAAGGTCAAGATCCAGCACGTACGAGGCAGGTCGGAACGAAGAAATCCCTCCAATTTGAGGGACTTCTCCGAGGCTTCGACTTAACGAATATATATGTCCAGTCTTTCGCGTCCTCCAGGACGTGTAAAAGAGAAAAGCGATATGACACAGGAAGAACGAAGTCGATAAGAAGAAGAGAAGAGGTGATAGCGAACGGAAGAGAGAAGGACGAAGGAAAGGGGAGTGAGATGTTGGCCGATCGTTCTTTGTCTTAAGCCATGCTATATTAATGCGAAGAACATGTTACATGGAGTGGAATAAAGGGGTGGCAGCAGAGAGAGGGGGAGGAAAAAGGGTGGCATCGTCGCGCGAAAAAGAAGAGCGGCATCGTGCAGAATACTAAGGAGGGTCACACACGCTCGTCGACTCTGCGTCCAGGATGGAAGGACAGAAGGGGATGGCCTAGTCATTTAACCTCGCCTTTGCATTTTAACAGCTTCTCACCGCAGGAACAAGTCCTTCCACCCGAAAGAGACCGAGTTTGACGATCAGTTAAATAATGTATCAATAAATAATTACATAACAATTGGAAATGACGAAGAATTGTCATATTTTATTACTAATTCGTTAAAAGTGAAGCAAATTATAGCAAAAAGAAAACAATTTTTTTCACCATAAATTTTTCAAGCGCAGCTTTTACAGCGCAAACACTGATAGATGCGAGTTTTTGCCGCATTGATGAACGTGGCTATAATTTTACACGTTATTCAAATCAATCGTGATGTAACAAATTGAAAATGAAGAAATAAAGAAACGAATAAAATAAAGCAATCCGTAAAAGGCGTGCCTTTTAGCCCGATACAGATCGACATTTTGATATATTATATATCACACGTACAGGGGTAGAAGAACTAAAAATCGTGTGTACTAGTAGATGTTTACAGATAACGCACGCGCGCTTAATTCCCAACATCGATAAGCGGATCCACGAGAGTTTGTGGGACCACCGAAGCAAGGATGATCTTATATGAACCTTCATATCCTCGCGTTTTAGAAGACGACGCGTTCAAATAATTCCGGCTCGACCAAATATCCCAATCCTCTCTCGGCCATGGCCGCGAAATTGCGGAAATCATCTCGGTCCGATTTCCCGAGAAGAATGCGACGTCGATTCTCTCACAGTGGCTAACAAACCCGCGGGCTGCGATCTGTCACTCGCACGTCAACCCCTCGACACCGGAAAAAGCGCATTAACCAGGTTTGAGGAGTTTTCAGTTTCGTCGACAATTCTTTCGCGAGGAAGATCTTGAATGAGATATTAATTCCTTTACAATTACAACGAGAACCGTCTCTTTCATATTATTAATTCTTAATTAAATGTTGTTAAATTTAGTCATATCGCAACATGGATAATTGTGAAATGTCTAAGATAAACGATATAAATATTGTTGCAAATAATGATCTTTATTTATCTCTCTTCTCGCGTCTGTGTTTGATATTTTGTGAATCCGTAAGCATAATTTTAAATTCCCCCTTTTTTAATTTTGTCAATTTTAATGATAAATACGAGGAAAACACGCGATTACATTTATCATAGGCGGATACAGATCAGAGTATGTTTGTTAACACTAATTTACTTAAAAAATTATTTTGAAAAGGATATCTTATTCAGAAGTTTGCTAAAATTTGCCAAAATTAATCAATAGAACCATTAGAGACGGTCAAGACAAAATTTAAAAATATCAGATTTTCTCCATTACATCATCGTTATTATATATGCATAGATTCATCGCACGATATCTCAAATACCATATCGTTTATTCTTTAATGGTATTTATCGATTTCTTCCAACCATCACATACACGTACACACACATACATATGGATTATAAATAATTCTTTTAATAACTAAGAATAGCGCGTTATATGTTAAATTAATTCGCATTATTCATTCGTATTATTCATTTATGATATTAAAATAATACTTTCGTGTGACATTTAAATGACAAATTTTTATCACACTTTTAAAAATTAATTGTGTGGCTAAATCGCACAATCTCTCTTTATCGTTATTTTTATAAACTTGCATTATGAAATAAAATTCTTTTTTAATCGATAACACAAACCGATAAAAAAAAATTTTTTTCAAGTGATTCTAATCAGAGTAAATGTTTCTTATAAATTTTCGGCCACACAAAACAATGCCGCTGTCCAAATTACTCTATCACATCAGGTTTTAAAGTTATTTTAAATTTTAAAATAAAAAATCATTGGTTTCTCATCTTAAAATTCAAAATAACTTTAAAACCTGACATAATGAAGCAATTTGGACAGCGGCATTGTTTTGTGTGGCCGAAAATCTATAAGAAACGCTTACTGTGATTAGAATTATTTGACAAAAATTTTTTTTTGTCGACCTGTGTAATTATGTATAATAGTTGTATAATATTTTTATTCGTAAAAAGACAAACACAATTGTATTAATACATAAAGATAGAAAATTTTTAGTTTAATTGATCGATATCTGCCATTTTTCATCTCTTGTCGCTTAAGCGGTGTCTGCCTGTTTTTTCCAGCATCTCACGGATGAAACCCGAAGCGACGAGTGACGCAGGCTCAACAAATTACGAAACTCCACTAACCACTTACTACCCCAACGAGAACGCTCTCACATGTCGTTTGTTACGATCTACTGTGCACCCGTTTCCCTATAAAAGTAATGCGTTAAGCGTCATTTCGACCACTCGAGAGGGGTGTAAATTGCACAACTACCCCCGATTGTATTCGCGGAGATTTGTTTTCCAAGATTTAATTCTCGATTGCTAGGGTTAACTTTTGGTAAAGTAACTCCTATAGTGTAAATCCAGAGGTACCGTCTATATTTTCTCAGTAAAATTTTATATGTTATGCACATTCTCAAATATTAAAAAAATTTCAACGTTTCCTATATTTATTAAATATTTGTTAAATGTTAGCTTGTAGCATTTAAATACTTATATATTAAATTAGTCGAATAATTTCTTTGATTATTAGATATGATTTGCTTAAAAATATTCAAATAATTCATACAGTATTTTAAAACTGATGTGAAAAAGTGGAGAGAGAGAGATTATTTTTTATAAAATTTATAGTAAATTACTGAAAATAAAGGATTATATATTTGTGAATTCAGCGAAAATATATAATAAAATATTATACTCTTCTCTGTTCTGAATAGAATTTTTAAATAGATTTGGAATAGAATTTTAATTTAAAGCTCAGAGTCTACGCGGTAAGAAATCAAATTTAAAAAGTTGTGAAAACATAATGATCTTAATTTTCCTTAAGGAAAAGTTGATGTCAAATCTCAAAAAAGGATGCTACGCGTATATTTATGCGTCAAAATTTCGGGACGTTTTGTATATACAGGGTGTCCCCAATTTAAATGTCAAAACTTTAGGAGCGTGTAGGGGACCGATAAACTAAGACAAAAAGTCCTTTAAAGATTTGCTCGTTTTTGCTTCGTTTTGAAGAAAAACGCAAAAAATGAAACAAATAATTTTCACCAAAAAACTTAAAACAACACTAAAATTATTAGATTTATCAAAAAGTATTATAAAATAAAAATTGTAGAACATGGAATAAAGAAAAGAGAGCGAGTTAAAATCCTCCTGAGGTAAAATTAGAGGATTGTAGATAAATACGCGACAACGCGAAACTTTGTTTCTAATCTAATTTTACCTTAGGAGGATTTTAACTCACTCTCTTTTCTTAATTCCATATTCTACAATTTTTATTTTGTAATACTTTTTGATAAATCTAATAATTTTAGTGTTGTTTTAAGTTTTTTAGTGAAAATTATTTGTTTCATTTTTTACGATTTTCTTCAAAACGAAGCAAAAACGAGCAAATCTCTAAAGGACTGTTTGTCTTAGTTTATCGGTCCCCTACACGCTCCTAAAGTTTTGACATTTAAATTGGGGACACCCTGTATATTTAATTGTTTTTATAACGCTTAATAAAGGAGTTATTATTGAGTAAAGTCTGGCCAACCAGCGCCGATCTTTAGCCGGGCGCACGTCGGTAAGCCGCGCGCCTGGTAGTATGCGGCGGTGCACACTTCACGACGCGCGGCTCACTGACGTGCGCCTGGTTAAAACTTTACTCAATAATGACTCCTTTATTAAACGTTATAAAAAAAATGGCTCAGGACTTTTCGTCTCAGTTTTTGGTAAGGAATAATGCTATGTACTTAGTAGGCGGTCACCCTGTATATGTATAGAGGAAATTCAAATAATAAGTGAGTAAAGAGATAATCGTGACGCTTTAATGGAAGCTTAGATATCAAAGTGATCATTTCTTATGGGTAAACGAGGTATCTCGAGTTGATGAGTCAGCCAGCGGATGTATCTTCTTACGAGGCTTAGGTCGGAGCGGCTAATAAGTTTGCTCGAGTTATCAATCTGGACCACGTGACAGTGTCGAGGGTCGCAGTATTTCAATCTGTCAATCTCACATGCTCTGCTTTTTGCCCGCTTATTCTTTTGTACATGTCATTGAAACTCAATCCTTGTTTTCCCGTTAGCAAAAGGCGTAAGCATCAAAGTGAAAATAACATCATGATTAAATATGTGAATTCACGGCTATAAATATTATTTTCCACACACACGACACACTTTATTTAAATATAAAACCATATTAGTAATTATTATGAGCATTTATTATAAGACAATACTGCAAGAATTGCAAATATACAATCTAGAAGGAAAACAAAACAGGCGGAAAATAATAAAATTCCCATGTCACTTTTTTAATTACGCACTCGCCATGCAACACCGTTAATTTAATCGTGCGATCTTACGCGTCGGTACGCTAATTGTTTATCGTGTAACTTGATTTTTAATTGATGCCACGGTACCAGACAATATCAGATAAATACTGGAAAACGTGAAAATTCTAATTTTCGATTCTTGAGAGATTGGATTCGAGAAAACTTAACGGAACCTTGATTACGATCTGAGAATATGTTCATTTACTTAATCTATCCGTCATCATAGTTCTTGTTATCTTGCCATTTTCTCGCGGTCAATTATCAACGCCAGAAATGGAAGCTGCGGTGTAACCACGGTACAAATTTTATAAATACCACAGTAGAACAGTGCAGTTACTGTCGGCTTTCCTTATTGCGCTAAGATCGGCTGGAAGGAATAAACGTGAATTATACGAGGCGGCACGAAATATTAAATCGTATGTTGTGAATTTAGAGGCGACAGTTCCGATGTTACAGGCGAATAACTTGCAGAATTATCGCCTGATAAATCTCACGCACCAAGATACACGATAGACATTTTTTTTCAATATTTTAAGTAAACGTATGCCGTACAATCTATTTTCTGAGCGCAATTATTTTGCAAATTTAGATATTTTTAAATAATTATAATACATTTTTTGTTTATTATTAT
>NW_021853381.1:190113-233028 GCF_003651465.1 Formica exsecta
ATAATAATAAACAAAAAATGTATTATAATTATTTAAAAATATCTAAATTTGCAAAATAATTGCGCTCAGAAAATAGATTGTACGGCATACGTTTACTTAAAATATTGAAAAAAAATGTCTATCGTGTATCTTGGTGCGTGAGATTTATCAGGCGATAATTCTGCAAGTTATTCGCCTGTAACATCGGAACTGTCGCCTCTAAATTCACAACATACGATTTAATATTTCGTGCCGCCTCGTATAATTCACGTTTATTCCTTCCAGCCGATCTTAGCGCAATAAGGAAAGCCGACAGTAACTGCACTGTTCTACTGTGGTATTTATAAAATTTGTACCGTGGTTACACCGCAGCTTCCATTTCTGGCGTTGATAATTGACCGCGAGAAAATGGCAAGATAACAAGAACTATGATGACGGATAGATTAAGTAAATGAACATATTCTCAGATCGTAATCAAGGTTCCGTTAAGTTTTCTCGAATCCAATCTCTCAAGAATCGAAAATTAGAATTTTCACGTTTTCCAGTATTTATCTGATATTGTCTGGTACCGTGGCATCAATTAAAAATCAAGTTACACGATAAACAATTAGCGTACCGACGCGTAAGATCGCACGATTAAATTAACGGTGTTGCATGGCGAGTGCGTAATTAAAAAAGTGACATGGGAATTTTATTATTTTCCGCCTGTTTTGTTTTCCTTCTAGATTGTATATTTGCAATTCTTGCAGTATTGTCTTATAATAAATGCTCATAATAATTACTAATATGGTTTTATATTTAAATAAAGTGTGTCGTGTGTGTGGAAAATAATATTTATAGCCGTGAATTCACATATTTAATCATGATGTTATTTTCACTTTGATGCTTACGCCTTTTGCTAACGGGAAAACAAGGATTGAGTTTCAATGACATGTACAAAAGAATAAGCGGGCAAAAAGCAGAGCATGTGAGATTGACAGATTGAAATACTGCGACCCTCGACACTGTCACGTGGTCCAGATTGATAACTCGAGCAAACTTATTAGCCGCTCCGACCTAAGCCTCGTAAGAAGATACATCCGCTGGCTGACTCATCAACTCGAGATACCTCGTTTACCCATAAGAAATGATCACTTTGATATCTAAGCTTCCATTAAAGCGTCACGATTATCTCTTTACTCACTTATTATTTGAATTTCCTCTATACATATACAGGGTGACCGCCTACTAAGTACATAGCATTATTCCTTACCAAAAACTGAGACGAAAAGTCCTGAGCCATTTTTTTTATAACGTTTAATAAAGGAGTCATTATTGAGTAAAGTTTTAACCAGGCGCACGTCAGTGAGCCGCGCGTCGTGAAGTGTGCACCGCCGCATACTACCAGGCGCGCGGCTTACCGACGTGCGCCCGGCTAAAGATCGGCGCTGGTTGGCCAGACTTTACTCAATAATAACTCCTTTATTAAGCGTTATAAAAACAATTAAATATACAGGGTGTCCCTAATTTAAATGTCAAAACTTTAGGAGCGTGTAGGGGACCGATAAACTAAGACAAAAAGTCCTTTAGAGATTTGCTCGTTTTTGCTTCGTTTTGAAGAAAATTGCAAAAAATGAAACAAATAATTTTCATCAAAAAACTTGCAGAATATAAAAAATAATAAAAATTGTAGAATATGGAATTAAGAAAAGAGAGTGAGTTAAAATCCTCCTGAGGTAAAATTAGATTAGAAACAAAATTTTGCGTTGTCGCGTATTTATCTACAATCCTCTAATTTTACCTCAGGAAAATTTTAACTCACTCTCTTTTCTTAATTCCATGTTCTACAATTTTTATTTTATAATACTTTTTGATAAATCTAATAATTTTAGTGTTGTTTTAAGTTTTTTGGTGAAAATTATTTGTTTCATTTTTTGCGATTTTCTTCAAAACGAAGCAAAAACGAGCAAATCTCTAAAGGACTTTTTGTCTTAGTTTATCGGTCTCCTACACGCTCCTAAAGTTTCGACATTTAAATTGGGGACACCCTGTATAATATATCGGCGAGAATAAGTATCTACGTCCATCCTATAATAACGAATGAGACTGATTATAAAGTGAGGTGAAAGGCAAGAGCTCTTAATGAATACTCACGAATCTCGTGAGAAATCAATCGGTGCCGACCGTCCGCTGATCATCGAGCTGCTCTCGCTTCAATTAGCTTACGTAACGGATCCCACGTTTTTGTTTGCTCTAGCCAGCCTCTGAGGATAGTTATTCCGACGGTCATTAACTCTATTAAGTCGTTAAACCGTGATGCACCGACCGAGCATACTCATCGCACGTGTTCTCATCGTATTTGCGGGCGCGAGATGCCCAGCGGCAATTGTGCTCGCTATACGTTTATCTTGGCAGACCTTGAAGATGCGCGATAACCGCCAAGTAATTTCGCAAGTCTTCGTGCTTGCTTTATAATCTTAGTAAACAAAATATTCGATTTTTATTAAGATGTTAGAAGCTTCTTCACAAAACTACTGTGGTATAAATTAAAGATGTTTATCAATTAATTGATTAATTAGGGAGTATCTCCCTTATTATTTTTCTTTCGTTAATATTATCTCTTCCTGTAATATTTAATCATCAATGTAACGCCGTTTCAGTATCTCAAAATTCTCAATATTGATAATACACATATACTTATGCGCGAACGATTATCAAATGTGAGTTCTATCATATGACCTGCGAAGGAAGTTACGTGAATAAGTTTCACAATCCTTAATACTAATCATTCAAGAAACGAATAATTCATGTATTCAATTACAGCACGACAATAGCAGATTTCTGAAATGCAATTTCTGTGTTACAATTAGCGCAAATAATCAGTTTTCAAAATAATTACTGAATTAGATTTGTTTCTCATCTACTTTAACCTGTAATTTTATTGTGAATTTCTGATAGAATGTGTGTATTACTAATAACGTTACTCATTTATACTTTCTATTAGTAGTTAGATGTTATTAAGACGAATATACTTCGAAGCGAAAATATACTGGCAAAAATTCTTTATATTTCCAAACCCCGTACACGGCACGCACGAATGGCTCTATTGAGATACCCATTCAACGATTTCCTACTGCTGCAACGATACGGATTTCGTTAAATAATGTTTCAGCCTGTGTATATGTGCGAGATCGCCGCGAACGTATACATCGACGAGCAATTCGTCGACCTAATCGATGGTGCCGCCCGAAGCATGAACAATTGTATCGGCGATGTGTGTTTTGACGGGCGTTCATATATGCTTTCAATGAAAATAATGTCTGAAGCGTTTCGCGATCTCACAGCCGCCTCTTGCGCGCGAGCAAATGTGCCGTAAGGAGTGAGCGGCTAAACTTCCGCAAACATTCGAAAATGAATATCAGGCGATCGAGAGATCGCAAAAGCGCAGAAAAGGGTTTCGATGTAATGTTCATAGTGTTTTAAAATATATTTCGTTGTTTATATAGTCTCGTTAGTTTTCCCCTGCGATGTATTTGTCCCCAAAAAACTACTTTACTGTAATCGTATAAATTGTCAGATCGCGGATAAGTATCGTTCCTTAGATAAAAGATTTAATTGAAAAGATTATTATAATTTAAAAGAATTTTTTTTAGTTAACTGTGTGTATGTGTGTAAAATAAGGTAGAAAAGAATCCATAAAAAATTAAGATTATTAAGATTTTTTATAATTAAGATTTAATATAAAGTTAAATATACATTGATATCATGAAACAAAAAATTTCGTATATTCTCTCGTCGCAATTTAAAAAAGTTAAATCTTACAACTTTTACTCTGTGACAAAAATAAATTTTTTATGATATTATTTTTTCTCCAAATGTGTAAGATAAAAAATATTAAAAAAAACCAAGCGTATATTCAAAAAATAGATCAAAATTTTGAATATATATAGTTAATAGACATAAGAAAGCATTTCACACAGCAAAAAGATAACTTTTTTACTGTGTGAAATGCAAGAAAGTTTTTAGGATGTATTTCTATAATAATTCTAAAATCTATGAACAAAAATCTATTGATATCCGATAGATCTATATCTCATCAAAGATAAATCGCACCTCTTGGCACAGATGCAGAATGAATCACGAGATTTTCGGGTTGAATACACAGGCGCGTACATACAAGAAAGGCACTGTTCTCCGTCAGAACTGGTATTCGTACATTGCCCTGGATAGAGGCCGTGTGGCCGCTTTGTTTGGCAAAAGCAAACAGTTCCCCGAGGAGCCCATTTCCGGGCGCGCGGATCGAGAATAGATCAACGAGGGAACTGGACCGGCGCGTCGAAGAGAAGTTTAGAAGTAGCCTTCGCGCATCACGTCGGTCAGGCTTTGATCTCCCGATTGGCAGGTTGTTCGTTTTTTCCACATAATTCGAGACGATCGCATCAAGACTAAGTAGTAACTTAGACTAACAATAAACGCCAACCGACGATTTTCAATTGATTTGGCAACGAGAGCGTATTGTCCGACCAATATACGTATGACGCGTTTACACAAATATCTCTTACACTTGCAGAAAATCTGCAAGTAATTCTATCCCGTGAAGAATTTATGCGCGTCTTGACTATACGATAAATATATATGCAGCGATATTTTATCGTTGAAGCGTATTGTACGGCCAGATTCGTCGTCGTGCTAACAATAAACGTCCGTAATGAAGAATTTATGCGCGTCTTGACTATACGATAAATATATATGCGCAGCGATATTTTATCGTTGAAGCGTATTGTACGGCCAGATTCGTCGTCGTGCTAACAATAAACGTCCGTAGCTATACGCATCGCGGAGAATGACAAAACCCGCGGACTTAAACCACATACTATTTTACATCACAATCTCGGCGTCAACCGCGTCTCAATCTCATCTCGGTTACCACACCGAGTTTTCGCAACGGATATGTCGCGGTTGTGCCCGGCCACATTTTTGGCGAAATTGTATAGATTATGCGAAAAATATACACGTCTCTGATTAATTTTCGTTCGTGCTCGCCACAAATGTTTGTTTTTACGTTACCACGCAACTAACCGCACGATTACAACATTTAATTCAAATGAAGCCTATCGGATTCCGTAAACTTGCTATGCATCAGCAAAAATAATTAAACGAATTACATATATAGTACATATACATATAATGATTGGCACGAAGAATGGAAAGAGACTAAAACATTGATAGAGACTGAGACCTAAATTAGAAAAATAAAATATACGATTAGAAAAAGAAAAAAATGATAGGGAAATAATATATCGTGACGTAAGAAATGCATATTTAAATCTTGACAAAGATTCTTTTTTTCTTTCTGTGCAACACTTTTGAATAATTCATATACATCTTCGAACAAAGTGCGCTTAAATTTCTTCAAGATCGGAAAATTATATATTCGCGTTCAGCTTCGAAATGAGTAACCGACCAACAATTATCGTATGTAATTCAATCATCTCGCGTAAGTATCGACTTAATACCAGTAGAACACGTATGCGCGTGAATGTAGTGGCGGAAATTAATGAGCTGGAACTCGATATTACCGTGCATTTTGCTCGTTGCATGTCGTGCAGAAAATTGTTCAGGATATCCAAAACATAAATCTTCAACAACTATAAATATTAGTAATAGTTATGGTGGTAATTAATTAGAGTTTACCAAAGATCAAGAAAGAGTTGATACTTTGATAGAATTTATTTACTTTTTTCTGTAGAATTAAAATCATCATGATTTCATCATTATATGTTAAAATACGACGTTTAAATGTCGTGATATTAATATACCACAGAAAATTTAAAATTTACCATAAATGTCTATCAAATTTGGGAGAGTAGTAATTATTAAGCTTTCACAGAATGCGTAACTGACAGTAAGCAGATCTCTCAGACACCATATTTATAAAATTGTTGAAAATTCGATCTAACTTTACGCCAAGCCACCCATCGATGAAAAATTAAACGGATGTCGCGAAATAGATCTACAATGGTAGGAAATAGGTCATCCAGCATCAAAGAAATTATTGAAATGCTTTACGATCGATTGTACTAAACGAGACTAACTCAAATATAAAGATATTGAAGTAGAACATAAAAATTCGTTATATCCACAACATGAGAAATTTAATGTAGATTTCCTAAGTTAATGTTTAACTTTGCAAGCAAGTAGTTTCATCTAATGGTTTCACACATCATGAAATAATATCTCAGTCGCATCACTCAAAAAAATGTCTTGCTGATATAGGTAGATTTCTAGGTGTCACAACAAAAATTTATCGCTATTTTTTGTATCTGTTAGAATATTGTCTGTTACATATAGAATTTATAGCAGCAATATTCTAATAATATCTTCTAGAAAATTTAGGTCCCATTGCCAAATGTTAATCACTGCATTGGATAAATATGAGTTTCGATACTACAGCTAGAACACTCTTTGTGAGAAATATAACTGCCAATTATAACTGCAGCATCGAAAAATTGAGAGAAATTGTTTAAAAGAGCTGGATAGATTGGGCGCGTTATACAAATATGTTAGATGTGAGGATTATATATTTATTTGTTTCTTGCCGCTAATTTTTTTTGTGTACCACAGCCAAACTTTATAACAAGTATGATTGGCCTTAACATGGATAGGCGCCACAGAAAAACATTCTTTCTAAATTTCACAAACAGTTCAGATATAAATTCTGTCTCTGTCACTTAGATTGATTAAATGCGAAACATATGCGATATCACAGTATTTGCTAATCATTTATGTACCTCAGTTAATTTTGCGCACCCAGAAAATTTTTGCTGTGGTTGCAATACCACTTTTTTGAGTGATTATGATAATTAGAATGAATGTCAAGGCGTCTCCACTTCGTGATGATGAGAATGTATGTACCATTGATGAAACTGACCTTTGCATTAATTATCGTCGCATGGCGTATTATATCATTGGAATGGAATTTAAGCAATTATGCTATTTCGATTCATGAGCATATATATATCTTAACATACGTAGGTGCCAAGATACGCTAAAAATTACAACAGTTGACGTTGACATTGGTATAATAGATGATCTATTCATAAACTATAATTGCATATTTATTAAATATATTTATATATATATAATTAAAAGAAACACATAAACATAAACATTATATCGAGCAAAATGACATTTGAGAAAAACACATTTTTATATTATTTAAAAAAATATGTTCAAAATAATAACAAAAAGAGATAAATTTTTACATAGGTATATTTTCTGAAAATATCGCAAAGTATCGAGTAAAATTGATCATCATCGCTAAGTCTCAGAGATTTTGTCTCGAGTCGACTTTAAACCGGAAATCTCGTAACAATATGCAGACGTTTCCGCGGGGTGATGTACAAAGAAATCCGTCGATCTTTTCACACAAAGCGACAAATATCTACGTCTTTTTCCTCCCTCGATGAGGTAAACAGCCGCGGAAAAAGAAAGATGAATGTAAGCTGGTAAGGGTGTACGGCGAGTGCTCTCTCGACCACCCTCGCCGCCATCCTCATCACCACTTTGCACCCCCTTGCAAAGAGAACCGTGGCTTACCCCAAAACTGCTCTAATAGTCCATTGTCTAACATCCGAGCGACAAATTCTCAACCGACCTTTCGTTGTCGCGGCTTTATTTCACAGCTTCGCGAGAACGAGAACGAGAGTTTCGATCTCTCCTACAGCGAGTTTGAAGCTGTATTGAACGGAATATCATTCCGTTCGATTTAGCATTCAATATTAAATCATCGTTTAAATTCGACTCTACGTGAATGAGTCGTTTTATGAATCACAAAATTGATGTCAACCGAGTTAGTAAGCATATGTAAATAAACGTACTACAAATCGTAAAAAAATCGAAATTGTTTGAAAATCGACACGTTTCTATCGTAATTTTCAAATCGTTTGCAATAATGTAGGAGATGTACGATAACTCTAGGACACTCTGTAAAAACCCAAAATCAATGTGTCTAAATGGCAAAATTTATATTCGCATCTATTTGAAAACGTATAATTGAAATACAACGATGTCCCAAAATTGTCGCCCGTGCCACGTAGCGATGTCTCAATGATAGTGAAAGCATGCCGAGAGACATGAGTCACCACCCACAAATACACTCTGAGGAAAAGGATAAATTTGTCTGACTTCTGTTTTATTTTGTACATCGATACCAGAATTAAATCATATTTTTCAAATATTAAGTATTTTGATCTAAATGTTTAGATAATTTCTAAATAATTTAAATCAATATTTTTTTAATCTATTCGTTGAAAATATATTCTTTTTTGCCGTTTAAAAAAGATTTCTTAAAATATATTGAACGAAAATATTTAATCAGATCGACGATTTTAGTATTTGTCACGAGTTAAAAGCATCGTTAAAAAAAAAAGAAAGCAAGATTATTAAATGAATGTCATTTTGCAAAAATATCGTAAGACGATTATTTATATCCAGAAAAGCGCGTTTAAAAAGCGCATTATATGTTTTCAAATAGATGCGAATATAAATTTCGTCATTTAAACACGTTGGTTTCGCTCTTTTCACGATTATTTATATCGAGATGTCGCAGGATGTAAACGAGTTTCCGTCATTTTTTTTCTGTCTGTTTCATTCAATTTCAGCCGCATACAACGTGCGACTAGCGCGTCGCTATAGAAAGAAAAGGGCCCTGTTAAAAGAGCCGACCAGGAAAGGATAAAAAGACCGTGTGATTCAGACGTGTGGTGTCACACCGAGGCCAAATGATCGTCGTTCTGACTTTGTACATGAAAAAGAATACGCAAATGTACGATGTGAAATGTGCGTTGAATATATATATTCTTCCCCTTGACATTGTTCTTACGGCGATTTTACTTCTAGAAATCGAATCCTAGATTTGCCGAAATATTCTAGATTCGAACATGAGCGATTATTACTTCGCGAATCGATTTAAATAATCACTACATCGGAGCAGCAGATTTCGTGTATCGATTTTGGAATCAAATACTATTTCGTATCCTATAATGCGGCAACTCATCTAACGTTAGCGCGCGCTCTGCAGACGAAGCTAATATACCGAAGAGTATCGAGTATCGAGTTTCCAATTAAGCGCCAATTATTCTAGCATTTTCAGCGCAACACTTTAGCCGCCGGATCATTACCGAACCCATCGGCAATTGATTATGAAGAACATGCACGAGGATACGCGCGCTGCGAAGACCGATTTCCATATCAAGAGTAATCTCGTAGTAATTTGTGAAAGAATGAGGTCGATCGAGATTTCAGGAATATAATTTTTTCGAGATATAATTATAAGATTATATTATCAAATAAATTTTATCAAATTTCCTTTTTTTGATATCTTTACGATGATTATATCTAAAACCAACAATTAACAAATTATGATAAAATAATTGTATTTTGTAAAATGTATTTTTCAATGTAATTAATTCTTAAACTTTTTGAGACAGAGAGAGAAGAGAAGTTTCTCTTCTATTCCAATATTAACATTTCTATTAATTTGTATATTCTAATTTTGTCTTTAAACGCGATAGTTTCAACTCGAAGGAAATAGAAGACTATTTAAATAATTATGAATCATATTTGCATTCGTTTGTTTTATGGAAAACAAGAGCTCTAATATTTTGAACATAAGATGCTTATTCTGGCTCGGTTACCCCGATAATATTTCGGCATTTTATGATCGCGCTTATGTACAGTGTTGGTTATTTGCGTCTTACGTCATCTTACGTGGCATGACATCATTGATTCGGCGACACATCGCACTGTTTCGATAATAGAATATTCAACAATCTTTCAATAGATTAATTCGTGATAAATCGAAGAAGTATGCGAATCTAATTTTAGAAATTAAAATTCTCAATGTTAACATTAAATCAGTTATCAAACAGATATGAATCATATATAGAAAAGAAATAAATAATTATAATTTATTTAAACGTTTTAAAAAATTTTCAGAAGGAATCAAGCAGATAACATGACATTTGACATTTTGTAAAAGAAATCTCTCTAGTTCCGAGTCCTTGCATGTATCTTATCTGCGTATCACGTAGTGCATCGCTTCGCGCATTACCGCGGCGATGTTAATTGCTTAGACCGATAATTTATTCAGACTCGGTCCGTTAGAAATCCCATATAAACTTACAAAGCCAACTAAAAGTTTCGTCCCTTCCTCCCACGAATCAACATGCCGAGCCCTTTCACTTTCTCCATCGGGCGAGAGAAGAACAAACGATCCATTCCCCGATGATCTCGCTGGGTTAAGAGTAAAACGGTGTTTTTCGGGACGAGCCGCGAGAGTCCGCGGCCACGGTGAAAAGAGCCGCGGGCAAAAAAGGCAAACAGAGATCGCATGACATAACGTGTCCGAGAAGTCATTGCGGCGCGTGCCTAAAACCGGCCGACTTTCCTTTCGAGCTATTTCTTGACACGAAAGAAAAGAATGGCTGGCTGATCGGTCGGTCGTCCCCAAAGTCAAGAACGAGAAGCACGCTCTCGTCTGCGGCCACGGTTCGTTACGTTTTATCGGTGACGCGTGTTTCGCACGCGTGTGGTAAAGTCCCCTCTGATCAAAGAAAGAAACGAAAACTTACCGCAAAACCGATAGGGGAGACCGCTATACGTTAATGACGGAGAGAAGGGATCCGGAGGGTTTTCGAAATACTCTGCAAGCTATTACGAGAATCGTTATATATAGTTACACGATCTATTCGATCTATAAGATATCTGGATAAAGACAGAGAAAATAAATTATCTGACTCGTTTTTAGAATTTTTTTCTCGACTCATTTTCGATAAATTGTAAAATATTTGCAAACACGGAACAGGAATGTTTTCTTTAGCCGATTATGAAATTTCTTAGCTAAGAGAGAAAGGTTTGCTTTATGAATACATCCTCAATTCACGTTTGCGTTGGACCAATTCTTAAACAAATCATGTTGTAGACATAATATGGCGAACTAAATTTTATATAGAACATGATTTACTCACTTTCTATAACAGCATGAGTAGACCGTAGTTATTATCGAATAAACAAGCTGAAAACATCAATGAATTTGAAAATACGATACGCGATAATACAGACAAGTGTGTTAAATGCTTTAACTAATGGCCAAGCGTGATGCGAGACGATGCGATTTCATGTGTAGGCAATGATGAATTTAAATTAGTATAGTAGCGAGTATATTCGCGTAATGCCAGGGTCGCGCGTGGTCGTTTCCTCGTATCATTATCGCGTACATCCGCTTCAGATCGCGTTGAAATCGCACGCATTAGAGTAAAATTAAATCTCCTCTAATGTATTTTGTTTAAGCACGACCATTACTTCTTCGATCATGAAATGTTTTTATCTGATTGATATTTGCAAAAGCGAGAAGATTAGATTCGATGAATTGAATCGCAATGCACGGGGCGACATCGCGCAAATAAATTATCTCCTCGTCAATGTGAGATATTTGATTTTATCTTATAATCATATTGCTTACATGCAAGAATTTTTTATAAAGTATCGATTTTCAAATACAAGCTATTTATACTGCAGTGCTTTTTTTCTGTGCAATCTTTCACACGTTATTGCATGATTTATTGATAATACTAACTAATGGACATTCCTGTATTTCGCATAGATATCTACATTCCGCGTATCATCGAGTTTCTATCAATCACATCACGTATGGTAAATTTATTTGCCAATAGAAAGAAAATCGCCGATTTGTTTCGTAATCCACGTGTGAGTAAAATGCTTGCCATTTATACAAAGGCACGGTCCTTGCGCGTCAATATTGCGTTAACTATTATCCACATAAAATGTTAAAAATTCTAATGTGGTCTTTGAGGAATCATCGCCAAATACATGATGATTATTCTTAGAACTCTACACTCTTAACATAACAACATTTTGGTTTTATGTTGAGATTCTTCGCATTTGTATAGCTGAATGGTAAAAAATATAATGACGAGTTTTAAGCTTGTTTCTAGTTCGGTCAAGTAGGCTCTACTCTCTTTATGAAATGCCACACATAAGTGGCACTAAAATGGTTACATAGAAAACCATAAAGTTCTCTGGCGACATTTTTCTCTTTCTCTCTTTCTCTTAATTTTAGCAACTACAAAGCGATCCACTTGAAACTTAAAGCGAACGCCCTGCGTGTTATTGTGCGCACGATCACGAAGCGAAAACGAAGTTTCTTCGCTTTAAAACTCACTAGTATTTGTTGCAATCCTGATAAATGTGTCCTTATATAGCGCAAAAATCATCGTAATCAACTCCTTCGCGATGTTCCTATTTTATTGAACAAAATAGCAAGTATTTATCGTCAGTACCAGCGCGTATAAGCTTATGTTATCGCGCATCTTATCGTTGCCGGCTATAATATCACTCTAGCTAAACTATACAACACATAGACACTATAGAAACATTCTCGTTTCTGCGATTATCCGCAAGTATATGCAAGTAATATTTTTCTTATAGGTACATAGTTTTCGATTTTATTTTCTCATGCATTTTGTTAGCAGAGATCGGTGAAATAAAATCGATAATAGCAAACCTTTTGTTTTGAAAATTTGATATGCATCATAATAAGAATCGATCTGCCACGTATTTCACGACACGGAAGGCAAAGTTCGCAATTTAACAAATCGAGAGAAACTGATGTCAAATATAGAAATAATCAAATCATGATTCCTATATATTTTGTGTCATCGCGATTTGATTCGCCGTTTCTTTTTCTAGAAATCTCGTTTTGGTTGCCAAAACCTAATGTTGTTTATGATCCTTTTCGACCTAATCCGCGCTTCGTCGAATACCCAGATTTGACGGTTTCGCAGAAAAGTCGAGCAGAAATGTATTTTTGCACCGTAAATAACAAATGCAGAAAATCGCATTAGTCTCGGCGGATATATGGATACACCATATATTGCAATAGCGAGAATTTTATAAATATTATGTGTCTCTTCGTGCGCTTTAATGAATTATTTCGTTTTGCTGCCAAATTTTGTTTGTTTTTAGCCGCTTTTTTTATCAGTTCTCCCGCGATTATTTTGGCGAATAAAATATGCGCTTTAAGGTAATCGCTGTTAACGTGTCAATCCGCCAAAAAGGGGTCAAGTTTCGGCAAAACATGTTTTCTTTGGTAATAAATCAAGACGGACGTATGCGTGATAGATAAATAATTATAATTCCGTGGATAAATTTCTCTCATTGATCTTGCTTCTATTACCGTCATCTTCAAGTTTGTGTGAATCGTGAAAATCGTAAAAATTATTTAAGCACAAGAAAGCAGAAATTTCAAATTTTCGTCTTTATACACACAGAAAAATATTATTCTATTGCTAAGTAAAATGATTACTCAGTTTACTTTACTTCTTTTAAGTAACAGTTATCTTTAACAAAGAATATTTTCTTAATAATAGTCTTAAAATAAACTTGTCACAAATTTTAGAAATACTCATTATCATATACTCAAAAAAAGTAAATATTTTCTTTTGAAGAATATTATAAAATTTTATCGAAGAAAAGTCAGATATGGTTAATTTAATGTAAGAAAATTTATTAGATCAGAAAAATTTAATGTATTTCTTTCAATTATATAATTTAATATTCTTGATTGAAGTATTAAATTTATTAGGATTCAGAATATATTTTGAATAAATTTGATGCTTATGATAAACTTATGATAGATTTGCGGATATATAAACTTATGAAATACTTGAAACAAGTAATATTTACTTGTATATAGTATATATTTTTCTGTGATGCTTATGAACTTATGATAGATTTGCGGATATATGAACTTTTGAAATACTTGAAACAAGTAATATTTACTTGTATATAGTATGTATTTTTCTGTGGGTATTAGGATTATTTTGCATTAATTAAATCTTACTGCAATCTCTCAATTTCGCTCATATCGCATTTTTCAATCATTGAACCGAGTCTGTTCAAATTCTGCGGCCCAAAAAAAATTTCAAATAAAGAGATTATTTTCTTACCTAATTATGATATAATTTTTTCTTACTTAATTATGATATATTTTAATAATAATAAAATAATAATCCATATATTAATAAAATGAATAGTTCTGCATATTAATAGAAATAAAAGAAATATTGAATTAGTAAAAGTCAATAATTAACTTAGTGTCATATATCTAATTGTATTCTTATAATTAGCATCATAAGATTTAGTAGCACAAACGTTAAATTATCAATTTAAAAAAATGTAGATATTTTTTTAATAGCAATAATGTATTAAATTTCTTAATTAGTTTCTTAATATACAGTGTATGTGTGTATATGTAAATATATTAATGTAAAACACGAGTTTGAATTATCGTAAGGAAAAGAAAATTTGTTCGAAAAAAAGCTACATACTAATTAGTGGCGCGATGGCGGATTAAAATGCTGATAATCACGAAACGAACCGAACGGGCCATAATCGCGACTACGTGACCCAAGTGTTACAAGCGCGTCGATTTGCGGTCGCATATAGGCGAATAAAAAGGGATTCCGATACCCCTCTTGAGAAGGAGGAACGAGCGAAAAATAGTTGAAACGAGGCGATAAGACGGTCGCTGACTAATTGACAGCAGTGAGTTCATACGCGGAGCGATCGGATGTGCACACATTTGTATACATTACGTTATATGCTCCCGTAAGCGCGTATTTATAGAGCATCGCTCCACAATCCGGTGGAGAGAACTTTTTCGGCCGTTGCGTGTGACGGGATTGCTGGAAATAGATGAAGGTGCCAACCAGTTTCTCCTTAACGCAAGCGTTGTCTCATCCCGAATGATTTTCTCCCCCCGGAATTGTCACCCTCCTTCCATTAATCTCTCCGAGACTTGCGGATAATCGCAGAAACGAGAGCGTTCCAATAGTGTCTATGTGTTGTATAGTTTAGCTAGAGTGATTATATAGCCAGCAACGATAAGATGCGCGATAACGTAGACTTACACGTGCTAGTACTGACGATAAATACTTGCTATTTTCAATAAAATAAGAACATCGCGAAAAAGTTAATTACGATGATTTTTGCGCTATATAAGGACACTTTTATCGGGATTACGACAACTAATGAGTTTTAAGTAGCAATATCCCGCTCGACAGAAACTTCATCTTCGCTTCGTGATCGCGCGCACAATAACACGCAGGGCGTTCGCTTTAAGTTTCAAGTAGGTCGCGTTGTAGTTGCTGAAATTAAGAGAAAAAGAAAGAGAGAAAAATGTCGCCAGAAAGCTTTATGGTTTTCTATGTAATGATTTTAGTGCCACTTGTGTGTGGCATTTCATAAAGAGAATAGAGCCTACTTAACCAAACTAGAAACATGCAAATGTAACGCGTAAAACTCGTCATTATCTTCTTTACGATTCAGCTATATAAATGCGAAGAATTAATGTGTGCTGAAATTATCGCTATGAAACTTGTGATAAAAAGATAATTTATATGATTATATAAAGGACAAAACTTTTTCATCAAAAAAGCCTGAGAAAAAGATCCAAAGACTAAAATAAATGCAAAATATTAAGATTCTTGCAATGTGAGATACAGCTCATGTTAATCTTGCTGCTCCTTGCTTTATAAGTGACGTGCAGCAACATCTGCATTGTCTATCTAACTTACAGAAGCTGACACAGCTGTAAATGAGATAGACAGCTCTTGTGCATTGAAAGGTATTTGGAACAGTCTTTTAAACGTACACGAAGATGATATTTATAGAATTGTTCTGTATAATTAAAGAATGTTATATATTTATAGAAAAGCAAATTTGTGTAAAATATTATATAATTAAGACAAGATTATTTACATAAACGTATAATACAAGAATATGTAACAGACTATAATTATTTGGAAAATTATATTTACGTAAAATATCCAAAAGCAGAACAAAAAGGAATAATCATAATTCTTGATGTATTCTTGTTAAAAACAAGAATAATTAGTATACTACTACTATGTATACAGTGATCCACATTCTTTTCGTCTCCCATGTCAGACGAGTTATCGTCTTCGATGATAGTGAAAAGAACTGAATTAAATAACAGCGAGGCGCCACATAGTTAGATGCCGAGAATATGATAAAGAAGGAAGGGAAAGGAAAAATTGAGCAAAAATTTTTCGGTCGTTGGATGCACGATACGTATATATATTAATTCGATAGCGTAACACGTGTATGTACGCATATGCCCACGTGAGTAAACGTACAGTTGATTTAGACGCAGATGTGTATGCGTAATCCACATTAACATCTGCAATTAACTTTGATGTAGACGGAAGATAAGTCGATTAACCTAAATACCATGCGTGCAGGAAAAGAATTTTTCTCAAAAGAGTGGAATTTCTTGCGCATTTCTCTTTTTTCTCTCTGTGAAAAAAAAAACACCACCAAACTTTCTTCTGTTTTTTTTTCACGTACACATTATTTTCTAAAAATATTTAACTCGATTAAATTTTCGAATCAAAATCTGCTTTACTTTAAATAATTATTGCAGCGTAATACTTCGTACGTTAATTCCATATATTTCTGAGCGAGTATGAATTATCCTTTATTAAGTCTTTAATCCAACTACAAAAAGAATGAGAAAGATAATTACAGATTTATGTTTAATATTAATTTTAAATGATTTGGTTTGATTATATTGCAAAATAGTGAACACGCGCCGAAGAAGTCAAGCCGATTTGTAATCTGTACGCCCAAAGTACATTGACCGTTGCCGGTCGCCGTTACCTTTAAGCGAGAGCTCGGCGCATATAGCACACCACACGCGGCGCGAAAGCAGAAAACAGTCAGCGTCACCGCTGACAAAGCTACGTGATAAAAAGAACTCTGGGCGTCATGGATTACGCCGTTAACCTTCAGCGACACGAAGAGAAGAAGGAGCCGCGTTTTCATAACTCTCAGACAGCGTACGGCGATAAAGAGCGGGGGACATTGTAAATAATTGCAGCGGCGGGACACTCCATTTACCGTAATTCTCGCTAATAATTCAATAACGCACTCAGCGAGATGATTGAATAGTGAAGGAAACTCGACGAGTCGTCTGAGAGGAAATATGTAATAAGCAGCAATAGAATGTGTGCGATTTTTTGAAGGGGGGGGATACAGATTGCAAGACCACTATGATTTTAGAAAGTTTCGATTGCAATGCCGCAGATTAGAAATTCAAATCAGCATAATCTAGGGAAAGTATTTGATAAGCAAGTTAATCTTTTTTTTATTTTTAGATTTTTTGTCGCCATTACAATCACATGAAATGAATAAACATTATTCTAACAAAATCCCGTCTCTCACACACATATAAAATAAGATAACATAATGTTAAGAGATAAAAATAGAGTAGAGAAACAACAAACAAAAGAAAGAGCGCTTTAATTCATATATCCATTTTCTTTTATATAAATCCCTTTTATATAATCACGATTGATTTTTAAAAGATCACGTCATTAATGAGAGAGACACAAAATATGCATATATGCATATCCTAAGACGCGACAATGGCATTTGGCGACTACAAGATGCGAAAACTAGGAAACGAGTGTGTCCGTGACGCCCTTCTATACTTGGAACGAATTATGCACGAACCACTGCATTAAGTCACGCGTGGCCTCCTGGGGGCATTCTCGCACACGCACTTTGCACGCGTGTGTATAAATACCTAGCTACAGACATTCATTCGTGTGGGATACTTTGAATATGCGAGGTGCGTTAAACATTTCGCCAAGCAGTCAGCGTTGCGTCTGATTAACTTCATCGTATTGTCGTGCGTGCATGCGCATCGTTAATGATAGCGTCATGAATCGTGTCATTTAAATTGACTTTTCTCGAGGACAGATACTCTTTAGAAGTGCGTCTCTCTTCCGAGTACTACCATAAAGCTTTTCAATTTTAACAATAAAATAAGATTTTTAATCTCACAAACTCATATTTTATACAATATTATTCAATAGAATAATAATATAATAATTATAAAATAGTTATACAAAATTTTAGGCAAATATTTGGCTTGGTACAAGTATATTATGAATAATTATCGTTACTATTATCTGGTGTTAATCACTGTGGTTGAGCATTGTGTAACATCACTTTAGATTCTAGTCGGTGATTCACACGATTCAGATACGCGCCTTATCGAAGTACGCGCAAACATCGAAGAGAGAATATAAAGGAGTTACAAATAGAGGAAGAGCCGTTTACACGCTGTCGGTTATGTTAATCTGCGTATCTATTCATAGATCTGACAGTAATAGGTCCCGTGACACAAAAAAACGGCGCTAAACGATTATAGATTGTGGTCAGACGACATTCTGTGCTATAAAATGCTAGTTTAAGACTATTAATATATATCATATATAATAGATATATAATAGATATAGACATATATTTTTTATTATTAGTTTATAAAATAATAATTATTAATAATTATTATATTACACTTTATTATATTATAATTTATATAATTATAACGGCTCTTACGGATAAAATCAAATATATGATATATATTATATATATAAAATATAGACATATAATATATATTATAATTTTTAATTGTTAATAGTTTTTCTTACACGCGTTTCTTTTCTTATGTCATTGTAGCAATAATGTTTATTATTTTTGTTAAATTATTAAAAAGAAAATATTAATAAATCTAATTTTATACATTGTGAATTTTTCAGAATTAATAATCGCGGATAATGCATATAAAGTGGCGCTTACGATATCAGATAATAAGACCGGTCTTTGTAGCAATAATTTTGCACTCAATCAAATCATTAGTAATGATTTATTGACCGTTATATCAACTATGTAATGAAGAATATTAAATATAATCACGTCGTGGCTTAGAGGTATTTTTATTCCTATATAATATATTGATATTGAAATTATTGATGTAAATAAATCATATTTTTTAAATACCATATTTGCAATTTATATTGATATAGTAATATTTATCTCTTACGAATAATATTATAATAATTTTTGAAACAATACTTCTGCAAATACAAAAAAAGTTTCTTTTTTTTAACTTTTTTTTGCAGATTAATGTCCGTAATAACGTAATAACATCATTAATTATTTACAAATGTAATCGTCATTGTTTTCGAACAATACAAATCTAGATGTCAATCAATGGTTTTTTAACATTTTCGCTGTCGTCATGTGATGCAATCAGTTGCACGTGCCACAAGCAATTGTAAATTAACCGAAGAAAAAGCTAACTACGTGAACAATAAAGATTTATATTTGCAAATTTATTCGCCGCAGTACCACCGCATCGGATCGAAAATGCGATCGCGGATAAATCACTATAATTTCATAAATAAACGATCGGGGCGGTTCATGAGAACACGCGCATGATGTCACCGCCTACATTTGGATCGACGTCGGAGGTATATTATGTCATACGCGAATGTATATAATGGAATAAATAATATGCGATACACGCACGCATATGCACTTCCAACTTCATCGCGAGATATAGCGAATCATTTTACGACTGCATAATTGCTAGATTGTGTTCTGTCCGATGATCTGTGATTGTGAAATAGTTCAAATTTTTATTTCTTATTCCAAGTACAATCTTCCAGCGCGATGACATCACCGTTTGATTATCGTTATCTCGACAATGAATCTCTTGTCACGATAAAAATTAGATATCGAGAATTATGTCACTTTTCATTTATTAACAACAAACAATTTGATCAAGCTCGAAAGTTTAAAATTTACAATAAGCTTCATCAAATTGATCGTAACTATACATATATAAAGCTGTAACGAGACGTATGACCGCTGGAATTCTCTCGTTATTCTGATGTTCTTTCTCTCCTGAAAGAAGTACGGACGAATACGCAAGATGAGATTATACGGTTGTAAGTCCGTCTGACATTTCTCGTTAAGGTCTCTCATGATAATTGCCGCGAACGTATTTGCTTTACATCGTCCACAGTCTCGTCGGACAAAATTAACAGCAATTAACGCATTTCTTTGTTTTAAGATTCACGCTCCTCCGTCGACATTCCATCGTACCGCTAATCGTGCATTCGTTAGCGTTTGACTCGAATACAATTGACAAAAGAACCGGCACTTGTCATACACTTTTCAAATCTTGTTGAGAGCGATATACGTATTTAGATAAAATTATGTATCAAAAGAGAAAGAACATATACAAACAAAAATAAGAATTTTTAGCTATTTACATATATTTATCGATATACCAAATAGTTTCCTTTGGCATTAAAATAATTTTTAAAATAATACATTAATTTATAAATAAGCTTGTTTATATATCACAGAAAAACACACGCACATATGTTCGAGGATAATTTCGTATCTGAATTAATGTTATTCATGAGTATTTTAGCATGATTGAGTAATATGTGCGCCAGTATATCGATGAGAGATTATCATACATTAATATTTAAACGTTCATGTAAATCCCAAGTACAGGTCTTAATTTTGCTCGATGATCGTATGTATCCCCCGCTTGCTCCATATGAAGCGCGACTAAACCGTTAGCGTTTTACGAGATAACTGTGCAAATCATCGATATAACATTGTCATCGTTGCGTAAGCACCGCATTCGTCCACTACTAAATATGTAAATTACGCCTTGCACAAGATGCCGGCGGCGGCCGACAGTGTCGTTCCCGGCGACTAGTTTTCAGAGATACGCCAACTCCGTTGCTCGTACCGTGACATAGGTAGTCTTTTTGTTTCAGCTTGGTGTTCAGTTTGCTGATGTTTGCACGCTTAGTGGACTTGACAGGTAATTTCTGCAATCACGCGGCGCTCACGTATTCTCAATTATATTTTTCACCGTGTGCCATTTTAATTTAACAATCATAGGAAATTATTGGTAAAACGCACAATTATTGTTGGGTGTACAAAAGCGCATAATCGCTCATATTGTGCAACATTTAAGTATTATTACAGAGTATTATTACATGCATGATATTATATTAACAATACATGAATGAAAAAAAAAATGTAAATTTTTATTCCCGAAAAGAATGCAAATTCGAATTATTATCTTTCTTTATTTCAATCTTTTGGATTCGATTTTTAGAGAATATTAAAATTGTTACAAAATCGTAACCACTGTATGTCGGTCCACATTCGAGCTTGACTTACTAGATTGCTTATTTAACATTGACAGAATTTCATCATTAGCCTTGATCTATGCAATGCATTATTACGTGGAGAATTTAATAATCGCATTATCGTTGAATAGAATCGGCAGGGCGATTGCGAGTTCAAGGAAAACGCACGGATATCCCTACGTGTGTATATAAACGCGTGCCCGTGGCGAATACGTGCATACACGCAGGCTACCAACAGTACGACTTGCATGCTTCATCGAGCCTCAAAGGCTGGCGCACGGATTTATGGCGGTAGATAAAGCAGAATTTATTGACACCGTACTTTTTTCACAATCGACCCATTCTGCATCACCGTAACCGTATGTACACGCCTCGGTTTTGACAAATGTTCGCCGGGATTCGATTGTCTCGATGCGATTGCACATTGTTTCTTCATGAATGATAATATTACGAATATGAAGATCTCTCGTTATCCATTATAAAATAAAAATTTCACTTGATACATAGCATCAATCATTTCATGTTTAATCGATGCGGAAATAGGACAGTGTTTTATTGTGAAGTAATATCGCGCTGATAAGGTTGTGAGAACATGATATCTATGCACATTGTAACTATAAAAATGATTGCTATCGATTATAAAAGTGTATTTATGACGTATTAAATGTAGTAAGCGTAAAGTAAGTAAAATATTTTATCGATGAAAAACGAGAAAGACAGAGAAAAAGAGGAGGGATTGAATCGATAAGTTCATAATTTTTTCAAAAATTTTGGAATAGCTTTTATCATTTAGTTTACATTTTTATTATTTGTTAAATACTCACAATTATTGGAATTTTTCAATCCATGTAGATTATATTCGAAATATGCAAAAATAAGAACGCATGGTGTCATTGACATATAAAGCTTTTGTTTAAATTTTTAGATGTAGACGAAAAATTTGGCAACAATTTAACAATTGAAAAGATCATGCGAACATTAAACTCTTGAGCCTGCTGAAGGCAGTGAATGAATGGTTTACTGATTAGAATCAGAGAAGGCTCATTGCTCTCGAGAGAGACTGGAGAAGACTGCAGCCAGCAGATGAGTTGTCAGAATGTGTGCTCTGAGCGGATGTTCAGCGCGAAATTCTCATTTTTACTGTGGCATTGAATTGCAACAAAAATCATAATATCAAATAATAAAATAAACAATATATACATACACTATATGTGATAAAAAATAAAATAGATAATTGAACGAAAATTGTTCTTGACAACAGATCGCTTGTTCCTATAATATCACTTTATACATATTTTATAGAATTTTTGAGCCGAATTATGTCAATTAATCCGCGTTAATTTCATATCCGACATGATTTGTAGATAGTCAATGGTCGTAAATGTTATCGTCGTTCCCGGAATCGTTGCAGCCTCCCTTTTGCGAGAAACGATCTCGGACAAGATGCCGTCCTTCATCGACGTATCAACAGCAATAAAGACGTGTCTGGTCTCTTCAACGAATAGCAATAAGCGAGCTCGATTCGTTTGATAGTTGACGACGTGCTGCGTGATATGAGCAAACTACATTTTATATTCATGCCGGAGCCACTTGTAAGCTTTTTTTAAATTTTTTTATAATGTATATTGTCATTTTATTTAAGTATAGTTGTGTTTATCTTAGACTGGATAAAACGATGCAGAATAATCAAGGTTTAAAAAATATTCTTTAATAATTCAGCTTCTTGCTTAAACATTATTTTTATCATGTATTTTCTTATAGTAATTCTGCACTTTTAGAGATAATATCCAATTATAATATTTTAGTATAGTGTAAGTGTTCGGGATTTTGCATATCTTCCATTACACTTCAGGAAAATAATATTTTAAGATGATAAAATTTCAAAGTAAAATTTTTTTGCTCGACTTGTTTAACTTAGGGAGCTATTTTTTCAAGTCTTTGCATGCGGTCCTCACATAACCATGCTCAACTGCGAATCCAATTGCGATGCATGACGTAAGACTTTCTAAAAATGCGGTTTATGGGCTGAGGAGGAAAAAAAAAACGGTCGACTGGCAGCTTCGAGGGATGGTAGTCGCGCAAGCATCTCATAAACTTGATCGAGCTATAAATCTTAGACCATTCAAAGAAACGGCACGATTCCTATTCGCAGAATTTTGTTTGCAGTATGATAAAAAATTATTTAAACGAACGAGAAAGATTTTCGTTTCATCTTAATCGTAAAGTTCGACTCTCCAGCTTTTACATGCTGGCACGACTTCCGGAAGACAATAAAAGGTTCACTTTAACAAATTATAGCGAAATTATAGCACAAATATATAAACAAGCTTCTTTAAATAAATACAATAAGAATGTCATGTAATAAAACATATTAAATTTACGAATTTCGATATAGAACATTCCAAAATTTATAATCTTTCTATAAAAACTTGTTTGACGAATCTAAAAAGCAAAGAAATATATACATCAATTTATTAAAGTACGTATATTATCTTATTTTTAGTAAATTTGTAATGCTCATGTTTTTTTAAAAAGAAGAATAAATATAAACGCGTGATAAATGTTCAGACTATATAAATAGCTTTACTATAGTAAAGATTTTATTTCATGATTTGTATAGCGGGATTGTGTCTCCTAGGTTCACGTTGGGAAGAAAGGATAATATCTAACGAAGATATCTAAGAATAGTCAGATATAACGAAGCACGACAGCCAATAATATGAATTTTTTACTTGATATTTTAATCTCACGGCGGATAGACTTTGCAGACGACAATTATGAATTTAGATTAAAAGACGTGCTAATTTTGACCAAAGTAATACAACTCTCTGGAAAAAGGAACGTATAATAAACACTTGAATATTTTATATTAGAAGAAATCCACGCTTATAATTTTATCTATGTAAATAAAAATAATTTTTAATCAATTTAGATTAATAAAAGAATTTATAAAACAGAATAAAATTTATAATTTTCTTTGTTAGTAAAGAAATATCGTTTTTTTTTATATTTAGTAACATCGAAGTAAAGTCTTTTACATGCTGATCAAATTTGTTCCGCGGAATTTTTATTTTTAAAATGTCATTCCTCTCCCAATCAGACAGAAGGTGAATGGTCAATAACCAATAAAGTCTATATTATGTAATACAAAGCTGAGTTGAAATATATCTAACAGTACGAATTATGAGTTTAAACGTGCGCGAGTTGCAGAGGTTAATAAAAGAATAAAAACATCGGTTATATCAGAGACAAGGGGCACGACGTTATTTACATCGCGTATTAACTTTATTTGTGGACTCTTTCTTTTATTCTTCATTTTTGCGTCCCATATATTTCGATTAATATTAAGTAACTTAAGTGATGATAATCCGACTCTCTCTTCTTATTTCTTTTTTTCTCGCTTTCTGCTTTCAATAATGTTTTATGAGCAAAATACAATAATTGCGGCATCGCCGTAAAATAATCAAATTTAAAGTCAGTATTTATCATGCATAGCATTTTTTCTTAAGAATTCCATAATTTTGACTGTGCTTCTCATTTCCACGGCTCAATTAATTTCCAACCAAAGTAGAAAATTACCGTTCGCCCGACAGCGAAAGGAAAATTATTAGCACTCTGCGTGCTAAACGCGAAGCCGCATATCGAGCCGCGGCAAGGGAGAAAAGAGAAAGAAAAGACTCAAGTGCGCGGGCCCCTCGTCTTCTGCCTCGGGCGCATATGCATACGAACAGGCCCACGTATGCGGGCACGTCTGACTCACAACCGGACCGGCACGATGTAACGCGACACAACGGTGTTGCCATGGGCTTGACTCCGGCTTGACTTAAGGCGTCTGGTCCAAGGTAAATGCAGACCCTGCGGCGCGAAACGAATAAGGGGATCACGCTAAAATCACGACTTCGCATGGATACGCAGGGAGGACGGGGCCACGCGTGCACCCGGTTGACGCGAGCACCGGGTCAGCTCCTCTTTCCTCCCTCCGGTCCATGAAACGAGGGGCCCATTTCTCAGGTAGAGACGAGGCGCTCTTTCCACGTTCCTTCCAGTGGACACGCGAGAACCAGTTCTACCCGCCCACGTTTCAGACAAGACAGTCCTGACGGGACCCTTCCTTTTTACCTCCTTCTTCCTGCAACCTCGCGGGATAATTCTTGCAGCGACACGGGCTCTCTCTCTCTCTCTCTCTCTCTCTCTCTTTATCCTCTGATTCATATCTTCTTGTAGTTAAATGAATAGGATCAGAATTGATTTATCACTGTATACGCGCCGCATGCCCTTCAATTTATTAAACTGCACACGTATACTTTATGTGATATATTTATTATTAGATATTAATTCGATTTATGCAGTATTATCGATTATCGCAATTCATCGACCTTTCATCCGCGAACCCTTATCGATGGACATCGTATTTAGAATATTGATTAACTATCACTACGGTAAGAAGTCATTAAATTATTTCTTATATATAGATATCCTTGAGATACGTGACTCTAGCAAGAAAATGTACCGTAATAAAATACATATATTTCCTGTCTGTAATTTTAATGACATACATTATCTAGGTTGCACATCGGGGATTTGAAGAATTTATAATATTATATCACACCCAAGATCCGCTTTTCAAAACGTCAATCATTCGTTTACTCATAAAAGCGGAAATAAACAGAACTGACAATTGCAAATGTAAAACTTGCGAATCGAGAAATCAAAATTATATACCATTTCGCTGCTATTTTTCCGAAACTGACAGACAAAATTTTGCACTTTGGCAAAGATTACTATTATTTATTTGATCAATATTTGTCCTGAATTGAGACGAGAAATAGTATTGTTTTATTTGCTTTCTCATAGAGGAAGCTTTGTTTTATATACCCTCCTTTTTCTCTTGACATGTCGCGATTTAGCAATTGAGCCTAATAATTAATACCCTATATCCTCTCTCATAGTGATTTATTCCCTAACTTCGCGCCAGTTTTGAAGCAAGCATCGTATCGGCTAGGAAAATAGCCAATACGGTAGCAGTCGGCAGTGGGTGGGCTGCTGAACGCGGCGCACAAATACGTTATTTACCAGTGCATGCGTAGAGATGCGGCAAAAGCTCGGGCTTGAGCCGAGATCCTACCTGTCCGGGCGTCGAAGTTACTTTATTCAGGGGATAACAACCGACTTGACCAGACTAGAGTCTGACGCGCGAGGGACTCGTTTCCACTGATGTGATTAGTCTCGCTATATGTCACTAATTAATACCGAGAAATCGTTGCTCTTTTGTCATTTTAATCTAATAGCTATAAATCACTTAAAGATTAATTATTATAATAATTCACACACAGAAGGATTATTGTTTTATTTATACAATAATATATTTAATTATTTAATTAATATATATTTATTTATTTTAGTTCAATTATTTTATTCTAATATTATTATTGCTATTCTATTTTGTTGCAATTAAAAAAAAGTAGTGTCAGAAATGTTAGGTAATTAATTTTATCTAGATAAAAACAATCTAGATTGCATAAAACATATTGTCGGTACTCTGAATTTAACTATCCGAAAATGGTGGTTAGACAAAGATGCATGATAAATTCAATTCGCGGCGAAAATTAAGTTTATTTTCGGTTTGGTACCGGCAAAAATACGTTGCACATCGGGGATTTGAAGAATTTATAATATTATATCACACCCAAGATCCGCTTTTCAAAACGTCAATCATTCGTTTACTCATAAAAGCGGAAATAAACAGAACTGACAATTGCAAATGTAAAACTTGCGAATCGAGAAATCAAAATTATATACCATTTCGCTGCTATTTTTCCGAAACTGACAGACAAAATTTTGCACTTTGGCAAAGATTACTATTATTTATTTGATCAATATTTGTCCTGAATTGAGACGAGAAATAGTATTGTTTTATTTGCTTTCTCATAGAGGAAGCTTTGTTTTATATACCCTCCTTTTTCTCTTGACATGTCGCGATTTAGCAATTGAGCCTAATAATTAATACCCTATATCCTCTCTCATAGTGATTTATTCCCTAACTTCGCGCCAGTTTTGAAGCAAGCATCGTATCGGCTAGGAAAATAGCCAATACGGTAGCAGTCGGCAGTGGGTGGGCTGCTGAACGCGGCGCACAAATACGTTATTTACCAGTGCATGCGTAGAGATGCGGCAAAAGCTCGGGCTTGAGCCGAGATCCTACCTGTCCGGGCGTCGAAGTTACTTTATTCAGGGGATAACAACCGACTTGACCAGACTAGAGTCTGACGCGCGAGGGACTCGTTTCCACTGATGTGATTAGTCTCGCTATATGTCACTAATTAATACCGAGAAATCGTTGCTCTTTTGTCATTTTAATCTAATAGCTATAAATCACTTAAAGATTAATTATTATAATAATTCACACACAGAAGGATTATTGTTTTATTTATACAATAATATATTTAATTATTTAATTAATATATATTTATTTATTTTAGTTCAATTATTTTATTCTAATATTATTATTGCTATTCTATTTTGTTGCAATTAAAAAAAAGTAGTGTCAGAAATGTTAGGTAATTAATTTTATCTAGATAAAAACAATCTAGATTGCATAAAACATATTGTCGGTACTCTGAATTTAACTATCCGAAAATGGTGGTTAGACAAAGATGCATGATAAATTCAATTCGCGGCGAAAATTAAGATTATTTTCGGTTTGGTACCGGCAAAAATACGTTCGATCGCCGTTTAATTTTACGGCCGATCGCGAAAGTCGGCCGGATATATCCGATTAATTTAATGACCAATATCGTAGGAGTCGCGCGCGCGCCCGAGGGAAGATACACGGGCGTACACATATCGGGAGGGGAATGATGAAGAAACGAGCTGAGAGCGACTACGAGAATAGAGGTCCAGCGACGTTAATACTCCGATAAGGATTATATGAAAAATCGATTAGTCGAACGAACCGGTCGGATAATATTTCAATTCGCGGCGAAAATTAAGTTTATTTTCGGTTTGGTACCGGCAAAAATACGTTCGATCGCCGTTTAATTTTACGGCCGATCGCGAAAGTCGGCCGGATATATCCGATTAATTTAATGACCAATATCGTAGGAGTCGCGCGCGCGCCCGAGGGAAGATACACGGGCGTACACATATCGGGAGGGGAATGATGAAGAAACGAGCTGAGAGCGACTACGAGAATAGAGGTCCAGCGACGTTAATACTCCGATAAGGATTATATGAAAAATCGATTAGTCGAACGAACCGGTCGGATAATATTTATGCCGTCCCGCGGCCGAACTATATTACTTGTTTCGAGGGTATACACTCTTGTTGTGTAGCGTATACGGCCTATTGTAACGCTTGTAATACGACATACGTAATACGCATGATGACTTTAACAACGGTATCGAAACGTTCCGCGCCAGAAATGTTTTAAATATTTATTTTTATGCGATGAGGGAAACGACAATATTTAATTTGAAGAAGCTGCACTCCTTGGTAATCCAGTAAACGTGTCGCTTCAAATTGTTAATTGATTTCAGAGATGTCGGATATATTAAATTCAAACTTCCGGTACATTTCTATAAATAAATTAATGTTTTATATACGCAAAATTTAAGGAACATCGTATAATTAAGTTTAATTAAATTTTCTTTTATCTCAAATAATGTAAGACAAAGGAGAGAAAAAATTATAAATCTTTTGCATACCTAAGTGAATAAATGAAGAAACTTGTTTAGATGGCTTAGATAGCAGAATACGCACATCATCTAAATGCATTGATTAGTCTGACTTCTCGCGCATCGATTTGTTAGAACATCATCAGTAGCAAATTATACAAACGAAGATGTTTCTACATCGTTTCTTATGACAACAAATTGAACTAATTACAACGTATTCTCAAAGCAATTTTATAGCTGTAAACATGTTTTTAACGGTATACATAATTGTCATATATCGTATAAATCTCTCTGATACGTTAAATACATCAATAACTGCTTACATAACAGTAATAGTATATTAAAAAGGCATAAAGAAAGAAACAAAGCAGATACAAAATTAAATATATATATATGTGGATAGAAACACACCTTGTATAATTAAATCGATTGTGATACCGTTTTAATTCGGTAGAGGCAAACGCGGAAAGACGATCTTGAATGTTTAATCTCGCGGCATTTCGAATCCGCAGGTAATATATTCTCAATCTTCGTGATGCGATTTCACGTATGTAACTTTTGGTCACGGTATGTAGGCCCGTTTTCGAAAGACCGGTCCGAAAGACCACGAGGAAACGGGGTTGACTTTTGGGAGCGACTCGATGAAACATGAATAAAATGATTTACGGGATCGTTTGCATAAAACTCCACACCCGAACATCCACTATTACGTCATATCCAAGATGCGCCGGGAACAAAAGTCGCTGATTTCATCGAGCGTACGAGTGACAAACGTCGTAAAACGTATTCGAAGAAATGAATTGACAAGTTACCATTGACCAAGATAACAAGTTTATCGTTTAATTAGAATTTGTATAAAACAGTAAGATAATTAATACAAGTATCGATTGTAAATTTAAAGATTGCAAATAAAAACAAAAATTTTAGAAAGAATACTCTTTTTTTAAATATAAATAACTTTTTTTTATATTAATAAAAATACTAGAAAAGCGTGTTTTAGGAAAAAGCTATTTTTGAGGATATTATTTGTAGTTTTCTTCTGAGTAATCATTAATCAATAATAATAATCGCATTAATCAGCATCAATTTCCTTACCAATTTATTGTCAATTTTGATTTAAATATCCTATCTATATTAAAATCGCGTTATTACTATTTAACGAGAAGAAAGCTTAAAATTTTTGGTTGTCATTTTTAAACATTAAATCGATAGTCGACCAACTCGAAATAATATCTTAAGTCTTAAGTCATAACATACCAGTCGGTACGCTATTACATTGGATCTGAGTATATATGCTATGCAAATGCATTGATTTAAACCGCTCAAATATGAAAGACGTTTTATATATAATAAGCATACATTTTTCTAATATTTTTATGATATAAGCTGATATTAGTCATTAAAGTAAATAAAATTATAAGTCATATCACTTGATAATCGCATTAAAATAAGATAAAAGATCGCGCACTTAACGCAAAATTATTTCTCATGAATAATTGAGAATTGAAATGTAGGTCAGTATACGAAATATATATGTAAATAGAGATATCGCGCGATGTATTATCTTTCGCAATGTCGTTGATTTCGAGTGTATAAAAGCGCCTTAATTGTTCGGTCGGCGCGAGATAGGCTCCGACTTTAATTAAAAGGCACGCACTTAACGCGCATCTTCTTGCAGACTTAAGTAGATGTTTATGCGCCTTCTCTCTTGTCCATATCTATTTATGGCCGCTCCCGTAGACGCGAGAAAGACGGCGACGGCGAGACTTTTGCCTTCGTTTTATTCCGCCCATGACACTTGCCCGCAATGAATAAGCTCCCGACTTTTTTCCAGGACGTCGGGATAAATATGGGATGTAGGAAGCGCGAAGTTTTATCACGCGCGATACAATCTCGACGATAAGCTATCGAAGATTCTTGGACTACCGCGTGATTAACCCATTAACTCACATACGCCGTGCAAACAGGTTTGACGGTCGCATAAAGCCATGCAATATATGTACGTTCTATTCTGTACAAATTATTTAAAATCCCTGTTATTATCATCAAGTTTGAGATTTAATTTAGAAGTTAAGTAATTGAAATTATTCCAATAATAAGTTCTTGGGTTACTTAATCCCAGATTTTGATATTTCGTTATAATATTTTAACTTTCATTATTAACTAACTTCATAATTAAGAGCTCAAGTTTCTATCAAGGCAAAATTGATTTCATATTTATTAAGAAATTTATGTTCCATATATTCCGAGTTCAACAATCAATTCAATTATCAATAAGCCATAAATATTAAATTATTTCACCTAAAAACACGCGTATAATTTTTCGAGCGACCGTTTATAATTGACGGTGCGTGATATCTCGTTATATTGTATGTTTATCTCTTTACTGTTCATCAGCCGCTATATATATGTAAAATGTGATATCATCCTACAAAAAAGGGAAAGAGTTCGGCGATAATTGTCGGTGGTAAAATGCGTAAGTAACGTAAATGTCCTTTCAGCACGCGGATATACTTATACAAGTGTCCGGTAAATAATCGCTCGTGAGTCCCGGCGTAGCAAAAAGTAGATCCCTTCTGGCGATACGACACTTAACGCTTCACTCGTCGCCGATCCTCAAGTACCCGCCGTTCGAGGACTAGAAGTAGTACTTGCAAACGACTTCTCTCGACAGTCTTTCGAGAATTCCAAAAGGCGTCAGCTAGCATGAGAGATGCAAGTGATAGTAGTGGTGCGAGAATATTGCATTGAGCATTTGTTCGTACTGAGGATCGATATTAATGAAGAAATTAAAATATGTCTGTAATACATGACGAACAAAACGCCATTTAGCGTCCAATTACCGTCAAGTATATCTGTTTTTACGTACATTGAAAATTAATAAGACGTTTAATTACGAGGATAAATATTAAATTGCGATACGATACCTGTGGATTAAATTTTCGCCAAAACAAAATCAAATTTTTTAATAGAATAAGTATATAATCGCATAACGAATATTCTGTGCAAACGGTATGTCTGGCGTTTTTAATCTATCTCTGATCAAACCGATCAAATAAATTTTATAAAAAATATTATAGTTCAATGCATATTGGAATTCTCTAACAAAAAAAAAAAGAATTTAATATTACCTCGAGCAAATTTCCGTATTTCATTTTTGGAATTTAATACCTCGAGCAAATTTCCGTATTTCATTTTTGTATTATATTTTGAGGGTCTGATGAAAAAACGCGAATCGATGTATAATTGATAAGAGATACAAACATTAATTAAGCAGATTTTAATGTTAATCTCAGCCGAATGATCGCACCGTAACATGATACGGTTTCGCAATATTATCGAGAGCGGTAAAATGGACCTGCGGCTCGCCTGAAATAATTAATTCGTTCTTGTGAACGAGCATAATGATGTGGAAAAAAGACTAAGGCAACCGCGCACACCATTGCGGACTTCGCACGGTTAGGTAAGCGATTTATCGTATATGCCTCTCGGATGAAGGTCCCTCCACGTCCCATCTGCTTGCATTATAGCTTTCTTGCGATCTTTTTCCTTTTTCTCTCGTTTCTCCACACATGCATCCCGATTTTTCGACGACCCTGACGATTTACGTAATATCAGATACCGGCTTGATCCTTTTAGTGCCGCGAAGCAATCGAGGCGAAAGATTTCTCGATAGTCGCGTCGCGTGTCGTATCACTTTAATTGACGCGTCCAAATTATGTCAAAATTAGTTATGATTATTATTAAATATGTGAATCATTAGTATTTGAAACATGTTAATTATAAAATGATTATTCATGTATAAATAGGTATAAATTGATAATTATATTACATTGTGAAAAAAATAATAACAATATAAATTTTATCTATGTAACATTTGAAAACCATCAATTTCAATCGCTTTAATTATTCTTCATTTTCATGCGCAATAATTATATTTTTCGAGATGATTGTGTGATGATTATGATAAATTAATATGTTACAGAAACGTTAAAGAAGTGCATCACACAAAGTGATATATATGCGATAAGATTGCATGAATGATCGTGTTGAATTATCATACCGAGGTTAATTTATGAGTTCCTTTAAATTTGGGTTAATTCGACGCGACAATCAATTAAGTGTACAAAATGCACGCACGCTCCTATGGGAATCATCTGAAATATTCGTATGACTTCATTAGGGTCAACCGATGAAATTTATGAGGCTCTTTAATAAGTGGTACTTATAGTGTTAAAGTTATCATCCGATATGTAATTTTCGAGCTGTTTAAGCCCTTTTAAGCTGTTCATTTCATATCGTTTTCGTGCACAGGCTCAATTATTTAAGATTTATGCGTGTCACTCATCGCTTCGTCATTTTTGCGAAGCAGAATGATATATTTATAACATATTTTTTCTTTTTTTCCTTGATATTAGTATGTAATAAATAAATGCGCTGTAATTAATAAAAAAAGTTACTAAAGAACACTTTCCTGCTGCATTTTCTGACCTTATGTGGAAAAATTTCGTTATCAATTTACGTTCTTAATCATTTCGATATTATTTCTTATTTTTAAAATTGCACTTCTGGTTTGATTTTTCCCGAGCATAATGTTTACAAATTTTGCTACATTATGCTTTACCATATAAGAAAATTATATGTTACACGAGTAAATTATAGCCGTAAGACTTATCATTAACGTGTGAATATTAAGCTTATAAATATAAAGAATAGCTTTCTTACACTCTCTTATACATAATGTTAAATGTCAAATACTGATATTTTTATCAAAACTATTGCATAATAAATCACTTCTATATAATAATTACTCTAATTATACATTTCATCTGCCGAGATGGAAATCTTATTAATGCTACATTTTTTTGCAAGCAGATACTCGTGCTTGCGGAAGCACTGTAATCGCGAGTTTGAAAATCTTCCGTATCTAATGAAGCCTTGCAAGAATAAATGATGATATCTCCTTTTATGTAGGAACCTGAACTTTTCAAATTATCTGTACCATACAAAATTATATGCGTTGAAGTGGGAAGACCTGTGTGATTTTCTGTAAATATATTCTGTTAATTCGTATAAACGTATCACGTTAAGTAAAAAAAAAAATATATATATATATAGTTTGCGTTATACATTGTTAAGGAAAAGATGTGAATTTGAACGAACTCTTTTACATAATATTAATTTAATGTGGATCTCTGGGGGAGAGAAGCATCGGTATAGAGCAACAGTATCGAATGCGCTGCCAGGCCACACTATGTGCATTACCATATTTTTCATAAGATACAAATCTTTCAGATCCTTCGTCCGTGCGAATCCCTCGCAATTCAAGCAAGAATGGTCAGGAACGGCGGCGCTATGAGCGAGAAAAAGGGGTGCAATAACAGAAGGACCGCAACTTTTTCTTCCGCGTACATCGTCATTTTTACGGAAGGATAATATTCTAGAAGAGGATTCGTAAAATGGCGATCTATTCCTCTATACGAGAGGAATAACAAATACGAGAATGAAATCTTGCTGATTTTACGATAAAATATTTTCACAAAAATAAATAAATATAAGTAGTGAAAGAGTATTGCCGAATTCCTCAGAAACGTAAATATACGCTAATACATACGACCAATTTTCATATATATATATAATTACAAATTAATTATAACTCAAAGAATAACCGCAATTATTTTGTTTCGATACATTAAAATAACTTTCACTGTTTTTAATTTATTTTTTAACACAAATTATACGATTTTTGAATTAACATTTAGTGTCATCTACGATTTTTATATAAAACAGAAATATTAACTTAAGTAGGAGATTAATTAAATTTTAATAAAAATTAGCGTCCGTTCAATTTTATCCCTATTTGGACAGTATTATAAAGGGACTGTCACAGCATATAAATTACTTAAGATGATAAAGAATGACGAAACATGAACGTTCGAGGTTACGGTTAAATAAGACTTAAGATGACGAATTAAACTGTAAGTACGACCTCTGTTTTAACGATATTCAGAAGTCGTCAAACGAGTGTCGGGATTTAGCTTTCTCTCTGTACATATATGCACTGTATGTGTCGCAATGGCACAGTTGGTTCCTTGATAGAGATTAAAATGCAGTAATCGCTTGTCGATAATTCGTCAAACCAAAAATTTATAGAGAATTATTATTAGAAATATATTACAGAGATATATTATATAATAATAGTATCGTCTCTCTTTCTCCCTCTCTCTTTCTCCCTCTCTCTCTCTCTCTCTCTCTTCTTCTCTCTCGAATATTTATAGCTTTAGAACCTAATCGACAAATTTGTGATAAGGTGAATTTATGCCAAGGGCGTCACTCTATCCATACGTTGATAAATCGAGCACAATCAACTAACGCGAGTAATATCTTCAGGCAACTAGTGTGAGTATATGCGTGTGTGTATATGTTGGAGTAAGCTATTATTATATCAAATATAAATTATAAAAAAAATTTAATATGTATATACAAAACATATACAAAACTTTTTCATAAACTTTTTTAATTTTTTGATTGAAAAGAAGTGTTTGCAGGCGCTTGCATTCTGTGCCAACCATGGCACTCATTTTCCCGCTGAATACGACTTATAACACTTACATATTGTCAAAATGCCGATTAGCAAAATGATCATCTGTGCATGCAAATGTCTGCAAGCGCCGTGAAATAATAATTCGACTCCAGATCGAGGAACGATTCGAAATTAATCAAGCTACCGACGAACCGTGGCGAACGTGCCGTTCCGAGAATAACTATTTTAATTCAATATCCGTCGATTCGCGATTCATCGAGTCAGTGTCCCGTGGGTCAGGACGATATATTATCCCTAAAAAATTTCTCTATCGCCATGAAAAGGCACGAATTTAAATCCTCACGTCCTTGACGGATTTGTTCTCGGAATTAAAAAATACAGCTTACTCTCTAGATACGATTATATCTCATGCAAGTACACAGAATCAATTCAGTTACTTTGGATTATTATTTTAGGTTATTACTTCGGAATTATTTTAGATTCGCCGTTTCCTTTCAAAGCAGTATCGATGCTTGCGATATTCTGTTAAGGATGAATATAGATATCAAAGTTAAATTTAAATATTTTTACTCACAATTTTTCGCATCATCGGGCGCATCGCGAATGCAACGAAAATGCAGACTTGCGTGTCGCAATAGAGCGATGTTAGAACTTAAATAGAGCCATTTACTATGCATATAAATTGAATTTATATATATTTATTTAGCAATTTAAAGAGTACTAATAAAAATATATAATATATAACATTACAGAGATAAATATATAACAGAAAAATCTCTTCAAGAATTTTTGACTGTAAATAATTTGTTCTTAGCAACAATTCAAGATTGAGAAAGTCTTCGTTCACTCACTATTATATGCGTGAAAAAAATTGCGTCGTAGAAGTTATGAAGAAACTGACCCGAAGGATCGTCACGCTCACAATTTTTCGCATCATCGGGCGCATCGCGAATGCAACGAAAATGCAGACTTGCGTGTCGCAATAGAGCGATGTTAGAACTTAAATAGAGCCATTTACTATGCTGCTTCGAATAGCGCACATCGCGGAAGACACATGTATCGCTGCAGGTCCCGAATGAGAGATCGTCACTTGAGATTCTTAACACGAATTAGTCGCAAAGTGCAAAAACATTTTTTGCATCGCGGGTCACAATTTGCACATCTTGCTGTTTTGCCTTTGTATCGCTGGTATCTCGATATTTGATACCCGCGACGGAAGATAACATAATCATTGTCAAGTTATCGTGACAAATAGGTGTACTATAACACAAGTCTTTCGATCGACGATATACCGAAGCCTTTCGATGCACTTGATCGTGGCAAAAATGCATTTGTTCCAATCGATTTGCACGATCAAAGTACTTACTCTGTTATAATTTGATTATTTTTTGTCGCCAAAAATACTTTTGTTCCAAAATAAATTAGGTGATGCAATAATGCAGTTCGTATATTGTTTAACAAAGCTGCAGTTGCATTTTGGCAAGCAGTGTGTTTATTTATTTAGATCATGTTAAATATAGTATGAACAATATTTTATCTGATTTTCAAATAGCGCAATGTATCATTCTTTCAATATGTAAAATTAATTACATTGTTATTTTTGGTAAATTTTGCTTTTTCCAAAAATAAATAATTTTAATCTCAAACTTTTTTTAAAAATTATGATAAAAATATACTACATTTATATATTTAATACATATATTATGCGTGAAAAAAATTGCGTCGTAGAAGTTATGAAGAAACTGACCCGAAGGATCGTCACGTCAGTCCGTCGACGAAATGTCGCTTCGGCGGAAATTCGTGCCCCGCGGAATGATATTTCGCTGGATTGGCGGGTTCCAGAAGCGATCCGAGTTCGCGATGACACAAGTTCGACTTGCGCTTGTATCCGCATCTACGGAGTTCGAGGTGTGATCGGAATATAATCGATTCACGCGAATTATCCCAGAGTGTGTTTCGTACAGGGATGTCGGACAAGTTCGGCGGTGTTTCGCATAACAATTCAATCCGTATTTTCCGAATCCACATCACCGAATATTCGACGATCCACGGGGACGCATCGGTCCTCTTTCCCCATACCTGTTGATCGTCGTTAAATCGAGAGATTTTTTTGTGCAACGCAATCGATGCATCTTTTATTTTAGAAAAACAAAAAAGGAATATATCTAAAGCCCCGAAGATTATAAGACTTATTACCAATGCTTTCTCGAAAAGGAGAAATCTAGTTTCTAGTTTAAAATTCTAAACTTTACATTATTAAATAATATTTATAATTGTCATATGATATAATGTATCATCCCTACAACACGTACATATTATATATTTTATTTTATTCTTTATTTAACGTGGCATTTTAACGGATAGTGCGAAATATCATTATCAAAAAATTCGAAAACTAAAAATATCGCGAAGAGTAGGATATTTAAAATATGATAAATTTTAAATATTGAAGAAGTAAAATAGCTATATATCAATAGAATTGATAACTTAATGAACCCAAAATAATATTTGCGTTGATATAAGCAATACGTTTAAATAATTAATCGATTTTTTCCGATTTCGTCGTTCATATCGGATTTTATTTCGACTTTTCAACTATCAAGAACACGAACGAAACGGAGCACAGTTGGAGTACAGAGCAATGCTATCTTGTTCGAACCGTCTAGGCAAACCTTCTATCAAAAACTGCATACAAACGAAAGAATGTGACAGAATGTCACGATATACAATTGAAGGAAGAAAGGACCTTCGACATCTCTACGAAAAAATGAAAAATCATTTGTAACACTCTAACGTACGAACTTATCGTAACGATTTACGAGAGCGATAAGTATGCCTCCACGTGAGGTATGCGGCGATTCTTATCATCAGACGTAAGTGAGATACATAACAGGTATAATCGCGGTAATTGAACCGTGTGAACTATCTAATCGCTGCCGCGAAGAATTTCCGAAATTCTTCGCGAGTTTCCAACTGATAAATTCACGAATATTCCAAGGAATGATAGCTATTTTATAATTTAACGTAATTTTGAATTTTTACTTTATCTATTTTTAATCGTAAAAATAATTTTAGAAATGTGTATAATTATTCTTTTTTTATACACTGGATTAAATGATGTATTACTACAAGCTTCTTTCATAGCATCATATTTAAAAATTTTGCAGTGATAAGTTACATTCCCCAGATTATTTCCCGTCGATTAAACTAACACGAAATGTCAATTAATATCTCTTATCTTCAATCATCGTTCAGTAGTATTACACGTGCAGTTTTCCGAAAGGATGACATTGTCGAATCACGATGCTTTTTTCGGAGCACCGTCCGCAAAAAGGAATTTTGCGAGATATTAATACCGGTAATTTCAATTCGGGGATCAGACGATCCAATACCATGTGAACGGCTTATTCTAAAAACTCACCTCGGATGCTGTCACGAGGCCGTCCGCCGCGATCAGCAACAGGAACAACGCACTCTTTAGCAACACACGGTTCTTCATCTTGTTGCTGGTCATTCGTCGCGACCGGCAAGAAGTCACTTCTTTCCTCGACCTCTTCGTCCTCTTCCTGACTGACCCTTCCTTTCTTCCTCTCTCTCTTCCTTTCCCTCTCTCTCTCTCTCTACTGTCTATCCCTCTTGATCTTTCTCGCTCGCTCTTTCTCTCAATCGACACCTATGGGACACCTTAGCGACGATGCATGGCGAAACGAGCGGATGAAAAAATGATTCCTTCAAGGACGGCTGCTCTTTTCGTCCTGATGAATAATGCTCGTCGAGGGCTTCCTCGATGGTCCTCGGTGGTTCTTTTCGCGCGAACGTTCGCGAGGGGGCGCGAACGGACCGAACGGGCGGAAGCTGATGACCGGGAGGACCGATCAAAACCGGAAATCGCGGCACACGACCTGGGCTTTCTCTCTCTCTCTCTCTCTCTTTCTTTCGCTCTCTTTATTCGCTACTTGTCGGCGAGAAGGCCGCGCGACCACGCCGTGGCCAACAACACCGCACCGGCGTTCGGTAGCGTCTGAGAGGCCGAGCGTACCGACAAGATAAAACTTTTTCAAAAGCCCCGTGGTTTTCCCTCTCCTCTCCGATGGATCCGGCTCTTTCTCTCTCACTCTTCGCGTCCCGCTCTCGCGGCTCGACTTCCTCTTTCTCCACGTTGGATTCCCTCTTGCCGAGGAGAGTTCGTCTTTCCCCCTTCTTCCACTCATTCCCTCCCTCCATCTCTTTCTCCCTCTCCTTGTATTTCGCCGACGCGATCTCGCAGCCTCTCCCACCATCCGGATCGGCACATTCCCACCCTCCATCAGATTCTTTGATCCGCCGTCTCGCTCTATCGAAGTTCACTCTCGTCTCTCTCCCTCTCTCCCTCTTTTGATCCCCACCGCCGTAAGGGTGGTTGCGTTTCTCCCTCGGACCAATATCCCCTGGGATTCTCTCCTCGTTCTCACTGTGGTCAAAGTCGCTCCCTGCCCTCGTAGCCGCCGTCGAACGGCGGGGAGACCGCTTAGGAGGCAGCCGGCCCGTGAGCGAAGATCACGGTTGCACATTTTCACGCCCGCACTCTCTGCAATCTAAAAATGCTCGCGATACCTTGAAAATACAGATGTTTTATTATTGATACCGAGTATTCTTAGTGTCAACTATTCCATTTTTAGCTAAGTATATAATAGCAAAGAATACGAGTCAAACCGAAGCCTAATTAAGACAGCAAGACATTGCGTCGCACAAATTTTAATTAATTTTTTAACTAACAACAATATGGTAAGTAAATATAATTTTTGACAAATATAAATATTATCATTTAATTGGCTCTGTATTCGTGGCATGTGTAACTTTTTAAATATAACCAATTGCATTTTAGATTATGTCAGTATGACTGACTACATATATATATTATCATAGTAGTCTCAAGATCTTAAAGATATTTAATATTAAAAAACAGAATGCTTTGCTAAAAGTACTAATGATTTATTATTGGTACCAAGTATGTTTGATATCAATAATTAGTATTTCTTAATTAAAGATAAATTTTATATAAATTATATATTATAGATTAATTAAAGATAAATTATATTTATCTTTAATTAATATTTCTAATAATTGATTAATAATTAAATGATAAATTCCATTGAAAACATAATTACAGTTAAATATTAAAAATTAAAAATTAACGAACTAGATTTCTGGAACATAAGGAGAAAATAAAATCTTGCAATTTGATTAAAATTGTAAATAAATTTTAATCAAATTTACTAAGATTTACTAAGTAACTCAGTTATCGAAAGTTAATATCGAAAATTTAAAAATGTTGCGATAGAAAAAATAAAGTATGACTAAATCTTCGCACGATACTTTTAAAATTCGAGGAGATATGTAGTCGTATATAACTGACATTTACTTTTATATATATAATACATCTTAATAAAAGATCCATTATAAAATTAGTTCGCGACATGTGCATTATGCGAATTTACATTCCGCACAAACTGGAGTCAGTTGCGACAGAGCGTTTTAATCGCCGGCCCACGCGTCTCGTCGCTGCTGAAAAAGAGCATTAAAAAATGACGTTTCCTCGCAGACTGCTTCGCAATGGCCCTTTCTCTTTCTCTCTCTCTTTCATCGTCTCAGCAACGCTCAACAGATGTGAGGGAGATGATATTTTTTAAACGGGTCAAGCGTCACCAACGCAGCCGCACTGTCATCGTTATTCGCGCTCTGGCTCGCTATGTATTGCATTCGTTCTCTGCATTTTGCAAGCTCTTCGACAAACGCTATGCATCTGTTCGCAAAACGTCATGATATTCTCAATATAAATTTAGGCCGAATATACATACAGTGCCTCTGCAGATCGATGATTACTGCGACCATTATCGGGAAAAATGCTGTATGGTTTACATTGACATATGGCGAAACTCTACAGAAAAAATTTAAGACAATTAAAGTTGAAAATAATCATCTAAGAGATATTCCAAAATATACTTGCATGCACAACTAGGATAAAATTCATTATTACAGAAATTATCGAGCGAGAAAAATTATTATTTTTTTTTAAATATTGCTTAAGAATATCGAAAAGATATTGTATTTTATTCAATAATATCTGTGAACAAAAATTGTCATATTTTTTTTTCTCTAGAAATTTTCAACTATTTTCGTTACGTATTAAGACATTGCGCTTAATTTATTATGTAGCAAAATTTTAATAAATGATGTAATTGAATAATTTAAATTTAAATAGCAGTCACTAACGGTTATTGATTTGATGATAGAGTTTTGTATGTCAAATTAGTCCACCTCAAATTTTAGTATATCTAAATACTGTTTTTGAAGATGCCACAAATTCTCTTAGGAATTGATAAAGCTATCAAATCATTTGTATCGTATTATAAACAATCTAATGTTGTGATTTAACTGTTGTATTTTTTTATATATAGTTATAAATATTAACTTATATCTCTCACATAGATTATTCTAATTTTGAAATATATAGAGTAAAAAGTATCCTGAATTGAATCTATTCAATTATAATGTACTTTTTATTATTATTTCTCACTAGATTTAATCAAGTTATGAGCTATGCTCGTGAGATACTTTATTCTTTATAATATATTTCAAAATCGTAGCAATCTTTGATATCAATAATTATAATTTATGAAATATAAAATACCTTCTGTGTAATTGGTGTTTACAACTATAGAAAATATAGTACTGTTACATCAAAACTGAAGGAATGTTGGCCGCGATCGGACAACAAATCTTCAAACTTTCGCTGATAAGAAAAGAAAGGATTAATCTCCTCGATCGAAAAATTAAGCTACAGGGATAGCACGTGGATAGAACTGAAAAGAAGGTTCGCGAAAAAGGGTGATGCGAACACACACAGCTACAACCGGTGCAGGGTTATATTAACAAATTGCTAATATTAACAAATACTAAAATAAATCTCAGACAAAACAAGCCCGGTTAATTTATGCTCGGATAATTTATGACATCCGTATGGTCCACGATTGCACGTGGCTTTTCCAAAGTATCGAAGATGATTACCTCTTTTTTCCGTATCCTCGATTTGCTCTACCCGCTTATTTGGCAGATAATGCGGCAATTGATATCAAACAGTTGCATATTACGACGCTAAAATGACGATGATAATAATAACAATGTACATGACTTTTAAAATGTGTAATTTATCATTCGGTGTAAATCTTTCATATATAAATATAGCACCTGCTCGATAATATGCATATTTATAGGAATATCGCTACATACATTAAATGCACATGTTATCAAACATCATGCTTTCTATATGATAAGGTTTAGATGTATTATTTGTTGAATAAAATTTAACAAAAATAAGCATTGTGGTTGAAAGAGAATTATAAAATCATGCGAGAAATGGCTATATATATATCGAAAAGACAAAGTTATCGAATTTGATAATATAAAATCATCCGTGATATGGCAACTATGTGAAAAATTAATTTAAATGGTAAATAGAACAAAAAAGTGAGTTTTATCGTCATTGCATGATGGATAACACTATCCGCGAAATGATGATATATAGGACGAATCGTAAATTGAAATCGAGTTTATATATATATATATA
>NW_021853381.1:237302-239858 GCF_003651465.1 Formica exsecta
TTATAGATTAATTAAAGATAAATTATATTTATCTTTAATTAATATTTCTAATAATTGATTAATAATTAAATGATAAATTCCATTGAAAACATAATTACAGTTAAATATTAAAAATTAAAAATTAACGAACTAGATTTCTGGAACATAAGGAGAAAATAAAATCTTGCAATTTGATTAAAATTGTAAATAAATTTTAATCAAATTTACTAAGATTTACTAAGTAACTCAGTTATCGAAAGTTAATATCGAAAATTTAAAAATGTTGCGATAGAAAAAATAAAGTATGACTAAATCTTCGCACGATACTTTTAAAATTCGAGGAGATATGTAGTCGTATATAACTGACATTTACTTTTATATATATAATACATCTTAATAAAAGATCCATTATAAAATTAGTTCGCGACATGTGCATTATGCGAATTTACATTCCGCACAAACTGGAGTCAGTTGCGACAGAGCGTTTTAATCGCCGGCCCACGCGTCTCGTCGCTGCTGAAAAAGAGCATTAAAAAATGACGTTTCCTCGCAGACTGCTTCGCAATGGCCCTTTCTCTTTCTCTCTCTCTTTCATCGTCTCAGCAACGCTCAACAGATGTGAGGGAGATGATATTTTTTAAACGGGTCAAGCGTCACCAACGCAGCCGCACTGTCATCGTTATTCGCGCTCTGGCTCGCTATGTATTGCATTCGTTCTCTGCATTTTGCAAGCTCTTCGACAAACGCTATGCATCTGTTCGCAAAACGTCATGATATTCTCAATATAAATTTAGGCCGAATATACATACAGTGCCTCTGCAGATCGATGATTACTGCGACCATTATCGAGAAAAATGCTGTATGGTTTACATTGACATATGGCGAAACTCTACAGAAAAAATTTAAGACAATTAAAGTTGAAAATAATCATCTAAGAGATATTCCAAAATATACTTGCATGCACAACTAGGATAAAATTCATTATTACAGAAATTATCGAGCGAGAAAAATTATTATTATTTTTTAAATATTGCTTAAGAATATCGAAAAGATATTGTATTTTATTCAATAATATCTGTGAACAAAAATTGTCATATTTTTTCATCTCTAGAAATTTTCAACTATTTTCGTTACGTATTAAGACATTGCGCTTAATTTATTATGTAGCAAAATTTTAATAAATGATGTAATTGAATAATTTAAATTTAAATAGCAGTCACTAACGGTTATTGATTTGATGATAGAGTTTTGTATGTCAAATTAGTCCACCTCAAATTTTAGTATATCTAAATACTGTTTTTGAAGATGCCACAAATTCTCTTAGGAATTGATAAAGCTATCAAATCATTTGTATCGTATTATAAACAATCTAATGTTGTGATTTAACTGTTGTATTTTTTTATATATAGTTATAAATATTAACTTATATCTCTCACATAGATTATTCTAATTTTGAAATATATAGAGTAAAAAGTATCCTGAATTGAATCTATTCAATTATAATGTACTTTTTATTATTATTTCTCACTAGATTTAATCAAGTTATGAGCTATGCTCGTGAGATACTTTATTCTTTATAATATATTTCAAAATCGTAGCAATCTTTGATATCAATAATTATAATTTATGAAATATAAAATACCTTCTGTGTAATTGGTGTTTACAACTATAGAAAATATAGTACTGTTACATCAAAACTGAAGGAATGTTGGCCGCGATCGGACAACAAATCTTCAAACTTTCGCTGATAAGAAAAGAAAGGATTAATCTCCTCGATCGAAAAATTAAGCTACAGGGATAGCACGTGGATAGAACTGAAAAGAAGGTTCGCGAAAAAGGGTGATGCGAACACACACAGCTACAACCGGTGCAGGGTTATATTAACAAATTGCTAATATTAACAAATACTAAAATAAATCTCAGACAAAACAAGCCCGGTTAATTTATGCTCGGATAATTTATGACATCCGTATGGTCCACGATTGCACGTGGCTTTTCCAAAGTATCGAAGATGATTACCTCTTTTTTCCGTATCCTCGATTTGCTCTACCCGCTTATTTGGCAGATAATGCGGCAATTGATATCAAACAGTTGCATATTACGACGCTAAAATGACGATGATAATAATAACAATGTACATGACTTTTAAAATGTGTAATTTATCATTCGGTGTAAATCTTTCATATATAAATATAGCACCTGCTCGATAATATGCATATTTATAGGAATATCGCTACATACATTAAATGCACATGTTATCAAACATCATGCTTTCTATATGATAAGGTTTAGATGTATTATTTGTTGAATAAAATTTAACAAAAATAAGCATTGTGGTTGAAAGAGAATTATAAAATCATGCGAGAAATGGCTATATATATATCGAAAAGACAAAGTTATCGAATTTGATAATATAAAATCATCCGTGATATGGCAACTATGTGAAAAATTAATTTAAATGGTAAATAGAACAAAAAAGTGAGTTTTATCGTCATTGCATGATGGATAACACTATCCGCGAAATGATGATATATAGGACGAATCGTAAATTGAAATCGAGTTTATATATATATATAT
>NW_021853381.1:240330-246157 GCF_003651465.1 Formica exsecta
ACTGGAATAAGCGGCTCATAAACAAACACATCGATTGAAATCGTCTAGCTGCTCGAATTATGTCATTGGTTCAAAGAAACTATCTAAGGTCAAGTTAACAATATTTCATCCGAATGAAAGTGCCTGGGAAGGTTAAAGATGTTAATCCCCAGGCATCACGCGTTCATTTATTTTTATTGAACACGTAATTGTTAAGGAAATATTCAGTACATATTTGTTCGTTCAAACTTGCAAATTGCAGAAACAATTAATAATTGTGATTCATTCCATGATCTCATTTGCGAGAACAAAACATTCCATTCAACCATAATTCTTTAGCAATCGGTTTCTATCGTGTCGGCTATTTCTCAAACAACTTATGTATATTTAAAAATTTTGTATTTTGTAACGCAATTATTGTAAAAGATTAAATAAATAATTAAACAGAAAAATTAAATTAAATTAGACTTACTTATAAAATAAGTATTTTATGTATATAGAATAATACACATACATATCACATATATACTTTAAACTTTATAATCGAAAAAAGTGCACGCAAAATGATGAGTACTATTATGTATTACATGTTCAATTACAAATATTATTTTCTTGTCACATGTGTTGCCGATATATGTGATTATGTCATATCATTGTTATAGTCAATATATTTTTTGTATTGTGAAAATGATTAAATAGAATGATTAAATAGAATAATTATAAAAAGCTCATTGGGTTATTGGCAATTAATGTGATAACAATAAATGATAAGAATTATATATATATAATAATAAGACCAAGCACAAAATACTTCTCATTGTTTATATAAGTACAATCATATCTGATTCTAGAACTACACACCACTTATAATTTTTAATTACATCTTCGATGCAATCGATGTTATCATCGAGATTTTTACTAACATTAAAGTATTTTAATGGAACTTAACAATGCGCATCTTTATACAATTTTTATTTGCAAATCTGCAAAAAAATGGGAGCATATGGAGTAGCAATATGTAATCGGAGTTTATCAAATCCATCATATTCAAATTTCTTCTCAAAAACATATGCAAAAAAAATAAATTATCTCGTATAATCTTTTATACATTTGACTTAAAATTAAAACTAGCATGTTGGAAAAATCACTTTTTTACACCAGAATGTTAATTGCGTTATTTTATTAACATGTCTCTTTTGTATTATGTGTCTTGTATCATTTTTTCGAAACATCAAAACTTGCATATTATGTTTAATTATATAAATTAATACAAATATAAATTAAAATATTTAAAAGACATCCTGAAATAAAATAAAAGTTTGTTATGTCTTTTTATCATTTTATTGAAGGTTAGGCACGGCCGAATTATATATTAATATTAAAAATATAAAATCTTTTTATTCATTGAATTTTCAAAAAACGACCAATATTATCTATTAAAATTAAAAGGGCCAAGCGTGAAATTTCTCAGAGAAAAATAGCACACACAATTATATTTAAAATACATTACATAGAGAGAGAGAGAGAGAGAGAGAGAGAGAGAGAGAGAGAAAGAGAGAGAAAAATTTTTAGAGTCTCTACATTTCTTTTAAATGTTACCATTAATCGGTCGTGCCTATTGCAAAGAAGCTTTGCTTTTTTGTATGATAATCCAGGAGGCGAAGCCGCTTGTCTCTCTCTCCGAACTGCATTGCGCGCTTATCAATTCATATTAATTATGATAAAATTAGTTTCGCATCCATTTGTGTTGGCGGTTCGCGAATTTTCCGGAATTCCTTTTTACAATCAATACATACTTCAGCAAAGAATATAAAAGCTAAATAGTATACAAATTAATAAGCTAAATAGTTACAAATTAATTAGTATTAGATATGACGCATACAAATAATATCACTTAAAGTTACAAAAGTATGTATATGCATAAGATCATTGCAAATTTATTTCACATAACAACCTGCAGTTAAAGTAGCTTCATTGTTAATCAAGACATATTTCTATCTTAAATGCGCAATTCCTTACTGTTTTCATCAAAACTAAATGATAGATCAATATATGTGTATGTTTTCGGGTGTATGTATGACCATGTAATGTAATACTATTTTCATTCATGCAGTCAGCACATATATATAACCAGTCCTTCTTATCCATCTCTAACACAAAACAGAATCGTAATAAGAAATGAAATCTCATTTAAAGCAAGTGTATCACAAATATTGTGTCTGATGACCAGATTAATGTTAGAAAAAAGAAAAGAATGATAAAGATGAGCATGTGACTAGTGTATTATTACATTATCATTACAAAAGTATTAAACTTATAAAATCTATTACAGTTCAGTTAGTTCTTATAGCACTTGACTGCAAAATTTGGTAAAACTAATGATTCTATAATTAGCACAATGTCAATTCATTGGCATAATATATGCAAAAGTATTAAATTATATTTTAAAAGATTCGAAAAGAAATATATAACTATTCTACGGAATACTCTCTCTCTATTGTTTACTGTAAAAAAATTGTTTAAGTGTTTGAAACTTATACTTCCTTAAACATTTGTAAACCTTTGTTTCTTTTAGCATGTGGTACAAGTACCACAAACTCACAAGTACCTTTCTGTGCATATAAACGTGATAATTTATGTATTATAAGATTAATATATATTTTACCATAACTGATATTTTAACGAATATAATATGAAATTCTACACTCATATACATAATGCGATTTTTGTAATCATGAATTTAACAAGAATATAAACATATTATTTTATATTAATTAGTATTTATGCTCTTTTTTTATATAAGGTATATTATATATATATAACAATTTTTAAAAATTCAGTATAAGATATATCACATAAATGGCGTTAATAACAAATTGTTACTGATGCTGTCACAGTGATGCATCTATATAAAGTAATAATATAATATTAATGCAATATACAATTTAATAAACTGCTATTGTAGAAATAAAATTGAAAGAGAATTATAAAAAAGTATTATATACAATTAAAATATAATCCAATTGTAATAATATCAAAATATTATTACAATTCACTTTTAAATATCATGAAAACATAATACAATGTAATTGATTATATCAATAATGATCTTATCTGAAACAAAAATATACTATTGTATTAGTCATTAAATTTGTGCTTCCCACTTGTACAGTCTCTGTAAATGTAAATGATATTTAAACTTTACAAACATTGGAAATACTTAACATTTAATAAAATTTGTGAAATACCAGTATATTGCTTACATAATAAATAATATAAGTACTTTAAATCTTTCTTTAAAAAAGTAGTAAGTAAAAATGTTAAATGTTCAAGAGCATCTTTGATAATAAAATCCAATTGAACACATATTCAGCACATAGAGTTCCACTGTAAATTTTTTGATATATTAAAAAAATATGTGGATAATTTATAAAACATGATGTATATTCTCACTTTTATAATGCAAATGTTTCTGATATTATAGACTGTCAAAATCTTGCATATTCCTGAAAATTTACATAGGAGAAATTTGCACTGTAAATTTTAGTATATATATATATATACACATGATTAGAAAAAACTTATTACTTTTCAGTCCTTAAACGCAATCTTATCTGTAAACCTATTCTCTGAAATGCAGCATCTATAATACTTTTGGTTCGATTTTAATGTATGTAAAATTATTTTCATTAAATGTCATTTTCTTTTATTACAATGCATCTGTTAAATTGACAAGCACAATATTGTTATAATTGGCATACAATTTTGTTATGCTAAACGTAATAATGGCAGATTAGGCTGAAAAATATCTGAACATAATCTAACTACAATCAAATTCGTTACAGAAAAAGAGAAAAAAAACTATATAGGCGGAAGAAATAATCTTTATAATTCTCTATCAATCAAATCATATTACTATAGTTAACTCTTCAGTTTATCATATAAAAATTTGTAAAAATTTGTATTTTTCTCTTTTTTATAAATCATACGAAACTGTATAAATAAGGGAGAAACATGTTACAAAAATCTTACAAATGTATTATAGTCAGTGAAGTTTATGAAGCATATTAGGAAGCGGCTTTTTTTCGTTGTTAATATAAGATGTACAACTAAAACAATATATTAAAATGAATGCAGAAATATATTCAACTCAATAATAAAAATGCTTTATCTATAGCGGATAATTTATAAAATCTTTTTAAAGTCTTATATTGTATAATTCTTTTTAATATAAAATTTGTCAATAATCATCTCCAATGAAGAAACAAAGAAAAGAAACAACCTCATTAATTTCCTTCAATTCATAGCCTTTCAATTCATAGCGTAGTATAAATTAAAAGAAAAATTTAAACTTTTTCTAAAGCTTCAATTGCTTCACCATTGGCCATTCTATTACTAGTTTTGTGTCGATGATTGTACATAGTCTGCAGAGGTACATGAAGTAACTCCACAATCTGTATAAAGTTAGGCTCTGTAACAAAATTGTATCAACAAATCAGTCATGTCATACAGCGCTCTTTGTAAATCTGAAAATTTTTAAAACAGAACATATACTATCAAGTGCAATTTTACCATTCTCCGCTGTGATGTATCCATGTCTAATTAAGAAGTCAAGGGCAACTGGTACAGATGTAGTTTTGAAATGTGGAGAAAGTATCCTCTCTAAGCATTCACCAACAGGGAGTAATTCGAAAGTCTCTACCTCCCCATCGCTGTTGTTTGGTACAAAATCAGGTGGCAACTCGAGATCATATACAAATTCCGTGTTAGGAAATAAACCCCTTTCACTTTCGAAAAAGAACGACACACAACCAGCGCTCTTAAGCTTGGCAATAAGATTATTTGGAATACCGGCTTCTTCTCCAGCCTCTTTTATCGCAGTTTCATTTATGCCATAACCAACACTCAATCCACCGCTCACCATGCTGTCCCAGTATGCTGGCCATGTTTGTTTATTAGGACTACGTTTTTGTAACCATATTGATAAGCCTTTAACAGGATCCATAACATAGCCATTTATATCCACTCCATATTTCCGAATTCCAAATAAACCTATTTTTTCAAGAAACCCACAAAACATAGATAATTATTTGTAATTCTTCCAATTATAATAAAATAAATAAGATTTCTATCTTTTTCTTATACACACATGTAGCCGAGCGATCCATCTTAAACAGTGGCAATGTATTAAACTGAGAACGCACTTCATAACATTCCTCCCTCCAGCCTCGTAATGTCACAAATTTTCCACCTGCTTTCCATTCTCTTAATACTTCATCAACACGTGCGCTTCTTTCAGTATAATCCCGAAACGCTGGATTTAATTGTACATATTCGGGATGTACTTGAAATACCTTTGAATCGATATTGCAATAAATACAAATGAATAAATATATATTGTTATAAAGAAAAGACTAAACAAACTCACTTGAGGATGATTTAATATTTCTTTCATTACATCTGGACGTACAAGACCAATTTGTTGTCCATCGACAACAAAAGCTCTGCATTCTCCTGCATGCAAACCTAAAGAATAAATGTATTTTCGCGATTGGTATAAATTCCATATTAATTATGATTTTGGCACATTCCTAAAAACTATAATTGTTACATAAAAATCACTGAATGCTGCTTACAAAATTATTCTTAAAGAACAGTGTGTGTCTTAGATAATAAATTAATATATTTTACAAAATTTTAAATGTAAATTTAGCTAAATAGTTGTATTTCTCTCAGAAACATGCTATATATTGCAAAGTTTTTCGATGTATAACGCTGTTTCCATATTTAAAACGAGTATATTAGTATTACATTAGTTATATCTGCCATTATAAAAAAAAAAAAAAAA